>NW_027671089.1:0-39149 GCF_964199315.1 Orbicella franksi
AAAGGTAACGGTTGGAAATTTGAAAACAGACATACACTTCAAAACTAATTGTAATTGCCGGAGTATCGTTGGCGAATGCTGCTTGTCATTGCGCGCTTATTCAATTCAAAGATATCGCTATGTCTGCCAAGTTAAGCGGTACCGCACAACTTAAGATTTGCTTACAGTTGGTGGACTCACTGCGAACGAGAACGGGTGTTTTCCTATGCGGTGTTTGCTACAATTTATCCATACACGATGTAGCTGAGCTGATCGGCCACTTCTCTCGAGGTCGCGTAAAGCCTTCTACATCCTCAATCAACGACATTTCAAGAAAACCAGCCAATATGTATTCTGCCTAAGCCAGAGGTTGGCCCATGTTAATTGTTTATGTCGCTATTGGCCGCTGGAAAACCGAGTCATGGAATTGCTTCCCACTAACAAATCGTTTAGGCCCTGAACTGCCTCGGTCTTAAAACTCTTAAAGTTCGGGAAAAGCAAAGCTTAGACTGAAAGCAAACAAGTCTCGATAACGCAGAAAATAAATCTGTTAGATGGACGGCAATACGGGAAACGTTTACCCGAAACATCAACCACAACAGCGACAGCAAAATACAAACAAATTGGAAAAAATCCAAAAAATCCAAAAATCAGTCAATCAATTTAAGAAAAACTATTGCGGCACCGAACAGCTTGGAAAAAAAAACGAAGAAGACCAAGAAATAAAAAGAAAAAGAAATTTAAAAAATCAATCAATCAATAAAAAAATTAAAAATAAACCAAAGCGGCTTAAAAAAAACCCCCAAAAAATTAGAACTAAATAAGTCAATCGATTAATTAAACCAACAAAAATGTTCGGCGTGGCTGGGATTTTCTTCCCGGCCCGAGTTCAAATCTCAATCGGGGGAGAAGTTATTCGACCCCCAAGCCGTTCGAGAATAACCCCTTTAATAACATATTGAGACTTGAACTCACGACCGCCAGATGCGACCCTGGATCAGCCGCGCGCAGCCCATCCCGCAGGACCACCTGGAAATCCCTTGGGTTGTTGCTAACAAATTAAGATGTGTATAGTACGTGCTGATATGCTAGTTTCCGGTTCCGCTTAGTCAAAGAGTGGGACTGTATTCTGCTAGTTATAGACCTGAGGCTAGAAACTCCAGCGTTATATATTCCTTACCGTCGTCAGCCAGAATTGCGCATTTTTCAGCCCAAATTGAGGCGTATTCGGACAGGATTCCAAACAGTTAGCAAGCCAAAAGGTAACGGTTGGAAATTTGAAAACAGACATACACTTCAAAACTAATTGTAATTGCCGAGTATCGTTGGCGAATGCTGCTTGTCATTGCGCGCTTATTCAATTCAAAGATATCGCTATGTCTGCCAAGTTAAGCGGTACCGCACAAACTTAAGATTTGCTTACAGTTGGTGGACTCACTGCGAACGAGAACGGGTGTTTTCCTATGCGGTGTTTGCTACAATTTATCCATACACGATGTAGCTGAGCTGATCGGCCACTTCTCTCGAGGTCGCGTAAAGCCTTCTACATCCTCAATCAACGACATTTCAAGAAAAACCAGCCAATATGTATTCTGCCTAAGCCAGAGGTTGGCCCATGTTAATTGTTTATGTCGCTATTGGCCGCTGGAAAACCGAGTCATGGAATTGCTTCCCACTAACAAATCGTTTAGGCCCTGAACTGCCTCGGTCTTAAAACTCTTAAAGTTCGGGGAAAAGCAAAGCTTAGACTGAAAGCAAACAAGTCTCGATAACGCAGAAAATAAATCTGTTAGATGGACGGCAATACGGGAAACGTTTACCCGAAACATCAACCACAACAGCGACAGCAAAATACAAACAAATTGGAAAAAATCCAAAAATCCAAAAATCAGTCAATCAATTTAAGAAAAACTATTGCGGCACCGAACAGCTTGGAAAAAAAACGAAGAAGACCAAGAAATAAAAAGAAAAAGAAATTTAAAAAATCAATCAATCAATAAAAAAATTAAAAATAAACCAAAGCGGCTTAAAAAAAACCCCCAAAAAATTAGAACTAAATAAGTCAATCGATTAATTAAACCAACAAAAATGTTCGGCGTGGCTGGGATTTTCTTCCCGGCCCGAGTTCAAATCTCAATCGGGGGAGAAGTTATTCGACCCCCAAGCCGTTCGAGAATAACCCCTTTAATAACATATTGAGACTTGAACTCACGACCGCCAGATGCGACCCTGGATCAGCCGCGCGCAGCCCATCCCGCAGGACCACCTGGAAATCCCTTGGGTTGTTGCTAACAAATTAAGATGTGTATAGTACGTGCTGATATGCTAGTTTCCGGTTCCGCTTAGTCAAAGAGTGGGACTGTATTCTGCTAGTTATAGACCTGAGGCTAGAAACTCCAGCGTTATATATTCCTTACCGTCGTCAGCCAGAATTGCGCATTTTTCAGCCCAAATTGAGGCGTATTCGACAGGATTCCAAACAGTTAGCAAGCCAAAAGGTAACGGTTGGAAATTTGAAAACAGACATACACTTCAAAACTAATTGTAATTGCCGAGTATCGTTGGCGAATGCTGCTTGTCATTGCGCGCTTATTCAATTCAAAGATATCGCTATGTCTGCCAAGTTAAGCGGTACCGCACAACTTAAGATTTGCTTACAGTTGGTGGACTCACTGCGAACGAGAACGGGTGTTTTCCTATGCGGTGTTTGCTACAATTTATCCATACACGATGTAGCTGAGCTGATCGGCCACTTCTCTCGAGGTCGCGTAAAGCCTTCTACATCCTCAATCAACGACATTTCAAGAAAAACCAGCCAATATGTATTCTGCCTAAGCCAGAGGTTGGCCATGTTAATTGTTTATGTCGCTATTGGCCGCTGGAAAACCGAGTCATGGAATTGCTTCCCACTAACAAATCGTTTAGGCCCTGAACTGCCTCGGTCTTAAAACTCTTAAAGTTCGGGAAAAGCAAAGCTTAGACTGAAAGCAAACAAGTCTCGATAACGCAGAAAATAAATCTGTTAGATGGACGGCAATACGGGAAACGTTTACCCGAAACATCAACCACAACAGCGACAGCAAAATACAAACAAATTGGAAAAAATCCAAAAAATCCAAAAATCAGTCAATCAATTTAAGAAAAACTATTGCGGCACCGAACAGCTTGGAAAAAAAACGAAGAAGACCAAGAAATAAAAAGAAAAAGAAATTTAAAAAATCAATCAATCAATAAAAAAATTAAAAATAAACCAAAGCGGCTTAAAAAAAACCCCCAAAAAATTAGAACTAAATAAGTCAATCGATTAATTAAACCAACAAAAATGTTCGGCGTGGCTGGGATTTTCTTCCCGGCCCGAGTTCAAATCTCAATCGGGGGAGAAGTTATTCGACCCCCAAGCCGTTCGAGAATAAACCCCTTTAATAACATATTGAGACTTGAACTCACGACCGCCAGATGCGACCCTGGATCAGCCGCGCGCAGCCCATCCCGCAGGACCACCTGGAAATCCCTTGGGTTGTTGCTAACAAATTAAGATGTGTATAGTACGTGCTGATATGCTAGTTTCCGGTTCCGCTTAGTCAAAGAGTGGGACTGTATTCTGCTAGTTATAGACCTGAGGCTAGAAACTCCAGCGTTATATATTCCTTACCGTCGTCAGCCAGAATTGCGCATTTTTCAGCCCAAATTGAGGCGTATTCGGACAGGATTCCAAACAGTTAGCAAGCCAAAAGGTAACGGTTGGAAATTTGAAAACAGACATACACTTCAAAACTAATTGTAATTGCCGAGTATCGTTGGCGAATGCTGCTTGTCATTGCGCGCTTATTCAATTCAAAGATATCGCTATGTCTGCCAAGTTAAGCGGTACCGCACAACTTAAGATTTGCTTACAGTTGGTGGACTCACTGCGAACGAGAACGGGTGTTTTCCTATGCGGTGTTTGCTACAATTTATCCATACACGATGTAGCTGAGCTGATCGGCCACTTCTCTCGAGGTCGCGTAAAGCCTTCTACATCCTCAATCAACGACATTTCAAGAAAACCAGCCAATATGTATTCTGGCCTAAGCCAGAGGTTGGCCCATGTTAATTGTTTATGTCGCTATTGGCCGCTGGAAAACCGAGTCATGGAATTGCTTCCCACTAACAAATCGTTTAGGCCCTGAACTGCCTCGGTCTTAAAACTCTTAAAGTTCGGGAAAAGCAAAGCTTAGACTGAAAGCAAACAAGTCTCGATAACGCAGAAAATAAATCTGTTAGATGGACGGCAATACGGGAAACGTTTACCCGAAACATCAACCACAACAGCGACAGCAAAATACAAACAAATTGGAAAAAATCCAAAAAATCCAAAAATCAGTCAATCAATTTAAGAAAAACTATTGCGGCACCGAACAGCTTGGAAAAAAAAACGAAGAAGACCAAGAAATAAAAAGAAAAAGAAATTTAAAAAATCAATCAATCAATAAAAAAATTAAAAATAAACCAAAGCGGCTTAAAAAAAACCCCCAAAAAATTAGAACTAAATAAGTCAATCGATTAATTAAACCAACAAAAATGTTCGGCGTGGCTGGGATTTTCTTCCCGGCCCGAGTTCAAATCTCAATCGGGGGAGAAGTTATTCGACCCCCAAGCCGTTCGAGAATAACCCCTTTAATAACATATTGAGACTTGAACTCACGACCGCCAGATGCGACCCTGGATCAGCCGCGCGCAGCCCATCCCGCAGGACCACCTGGAAATCCCTTGGGTTGTTGCTAACAAATTAAGATGTGTATAGTACGTGCTGATATGCTAGTTTCCGGTTCCGCTTAGTCAAAGAGTGGGACTGTATTCTGCTAGTTATAGACCTGAGGCTAGAAACTCCAGCGTTATATATTCCTTACCGTCGTCAGCCAGAATTGCGCATTTTTCAGCCCAAATTGAGGCGTATTCGGACAGGATTCCAAACAGTTAGCAAGCCAAAAGGTAACGGTTGGAAATTTGAAAACAGACATACACTTCAAAACTAATTGTAATTGCCGAGTATCGTTGGCGAATGCTGCTTGTCATTGCGCGCTTATTCAATTCAAAGATATCGCTATGTCTGCCAAGTTAAGCGGTACCGCACAACTTAAGATTTGCTTACAGTTGGTGGACTCACTGCGAACGAGAACGGGTGTTTTCCTATGCGGTGTTTGCTACAATTTATCCATACACGATGTAGCTGAGCTGATCGGCCACTTCTCTCGAGGTCGCGTAAAGCCTTCTACATCCTCAATCAACGACATTTCAAGAAAACCAGCCAATATGTATTCTGCCTAAGCCAGAGGTTGGCCCATGTTAATTGTTTATGTCGCTATTGGCCGCTGGAAAACCGAGTCATGGAATTGCTTCCCACTAACAAATCGTTTAGGCCCTGAACTGCCTCGGTCTTAAAACTCTTAAAGTTCGGGAAAAGCAAAGCTTAGACTGAAAGCAAACAAGTCTCGATAACGCAGAAAATAAATCTGTTAGATGGACGGCAATACGGGAAACGTTTACCCGAAACATCAACCACAACAGCGACAGCAAAATACAAACAAATTGGAAAAAATCCAAAAAATCCAAAAATCAGTCAATCAATTTAAGAAAAACTATTGCGGCACCGAACAGCTTGGAAAAAAAACGAAGAAGACCAAGAAATAAAAAGAAAAAGAAATTTAAAAAATCAATCAATCAATAAAAAAATTAAAAATAAACCAAAGCGGCTTAAAAAAACCCCCAAAAATTAGAACTAAATAAGTCAATCGATTAATTAAACCAACAAAAATGTTCGGCGTGGCTGGGATTTTCTTCCCGGCCCGAGTTCAAATCTCAATCGGGGGAGAAGTTATTCGACCCCCAAGCCGTTCGAGAATAACCCCTTTAATAACATATTGAGACTTGAACTCACGACCGCCAGATGCGACCCTGGATCAGCCGCGCGCAGCCCATCCCGCAGGACCACCTGGAAATCCCTTGGGTTGTTGCTAACAAATTAAGATGTGTATAGTACGTGCTGATATGCTAGTTTCCGGTTCCGCTTAGTCAAAGAGTGGGACTGTATTCTGCTAGTTATAGACCTGAGGCTAGAAACTCCAGCGTTATATATTCCTTACCGTCGTCAGCCAGAATTGCGCATTTTTCAGCCCAAATTGAGGCGTATTCGGACAGGATTCCAAACAGTTAGCAAGCCAAAAGGTAACGGTTGGAAATTTGAAAACAGACATACACTTCAAAACTAATTGTAATTGCCGAGTATCGTTGGCGAATGCTGCTTGTCATTGCGCGCTTATTCAATTCAAAGATATCGCTATGTCTGCCAAGTTAAGCGGTACCGCACAACTTAAGATTTGCTTACAGTTGGTGGACTCACTGCGAACGAGAACGGGTGTTTTCCTATGCGGTGTTTGCTACAATTTATCCATACACGATGTAGCTGAGCTGATCGGCCACTTCTCTCGAGGTCGCGTAAAGCCTTCTACATCCTCAATCAACGACATTTCAAGAAAACCAGCCAATATGTATTCTGCCTAAGCCAGAGGTTGGCCCATGTTAATTGTTTATGTCGCTATTGGCCGCTGGAAAACCGAGTCATGGAATTGCTTCCCACTAACAAATCGTTTAGGCCCTGAACTGCCTCGGTCTTGAAAACTCTTAAAGTTCGGGAAAAGCAAAGCTTAGACTGAAAGCAAACAAGTCTCGATAACGCAGAAAATAAATCTGTTAGATGGACGGCAATACGGGAAACGTTTACCCGAAACATCAACCACAACAGCGACAGCAAAATACAAACAAATTGGAAAAAATCCAAAAAATCCAAAAATCAGTCAATCAATTTAAGAAAAACTATTGCGGCACCGAACAGCTTGGAAAAAAAACGAAGAAGACCAAGAAATAAAAAGAAAAAGAAATTTAAAAAATCAATCAATCAATAAAAAAATTAAAAATAAACCAAAGCGGCTTAAAAAAAACCCCCAAAAAATTAGAACTAAATAAGTCAATCGATTAATTAAACCAACAAAAATGTTCGGCGTGGCTGGGATTTTCTTCCCGGCCCGAGTTCAAATCTCAATCGGGGGAGAAGTTATTCGACCCCCAAGCCGTTCGAGAATAACCCCTTTAATAACATATTGAGACTTGAACTCACGACCGCCAGATGCGACCCTGGATCAGCCGCGCGCAGCCCATCCCGCAGGGACCACCTGGAAATCCCTTGGGTTGTTGCTAACAAATTAAGATGTGTATAGTACGTGCTGATATGCTAGTTTCCGGTTCCGCTTAGTCAAAGAGTGGGACTGTATTCTGCTAGTTATAGACCTGAGGCTAGAAACTCCAGCGTTATATATTCCTTACCGTCGTCAGCCAGAATTGCGCATTTTTCAGCCCAAATTGAGGCGTATTCGGACAGGATTCCAAACAGTTAGCAAGCCAAAAGGTAACGGTTGGAAATTTGAAAACAGACATACACTTCAAAACTAATTGTAATTGCCGAGTATCGTTGGCGAATGCTGCTTGTCATTGCGCGCTTATTCAATTCAAAGATATCGCTATGTCTGCCAAGTTAAGCGGTACCGCACAACTTAAGATTTGCTTACAGTTGGTGGACTCACTGCGAACGAGAACGGGTGTTTTCCTATGCGGTGTTTGCTACAATTTATCCATACACGATGTAGCTGAGCTGATCGGCCACTTCTCTCGAGGTCGCGTAAAGCCTTCTACATCCTCAATCAACGACATTTTCAAGAAAACCAGCCAATATGTATTCTGCCTAAGCCAGAGGTTGGCCCATGTTAATTGTTTATGTCGCTATTGGCCGCTGGAAAACCGAGTCATGGAATTGCTTCCCACTAACAAATCGTTTAGGCCCTGAACTGCCTCGGTCTTAAAACTCTTAAAGTTCGGGAAAAGCAAAGCTTAGACTGAAAGCAAACAAGTCTCGATAACGCAGAAAATAAATCTGTTAGATGGACGGCAATACGGGAAACGTTTACCCGAAACATCAACCACAACAGCGACAGCAAAATACAAACAAATTGGAAAAAATCCAAAAAATCCAAAAATCAGTCAATCAATTTAAGAAAAACTATTGCGGCACCGAACAGCTTGGAAAAAAACGAAGAAGACCAAGAAATAAAAAGAAAAAGAAATTTAAAAAATCAATCAATCAATAAAAAAATTAAAAATAAACCAAAGCGGCTTAAAAAAACCCCCAAAAAATTAGAACTAAATAAGTCAATCGATTAATTAAACCAACAAAAATGTTCGGCGTGGCTGGGATTTTCTTCCCGGCCCGAGTTCAAATCTCAATCGGGGGAGAAGTTATTCGACCCCCAAGCCGTTCGAGAATAACCCCTTTAATAACATATTGAGACTTGAACTCACGACCGCCAGATGCGACCCTGGATCAGCCGCGCGCAGCCCATCCCGCAGGACCACCTGGAAATCCCTTGGGTTGTTGCTAACAAATTAAGATGTGTATAGTACGTGCTGATATGCTAGTTTCCGGTTCCGCTTAGTCAAAGAGTGGGACTGTATTCTGCTAGTTATAGACCTGAGGCTAGAAACTCCAGCGTTATATATTCCTTACCGTCGTCAGCCAGAATTGCGCATTTTTCAGCCCAAATTGAGGCGTATTCGGACAGGATTCCAAACAGTTAGCAAGCCAAAAGGTAACGGTTGGAAATTTGAAAACAGACATACACTTCAAAACTAATTGTAATTGCCGAGTATCGTTGGCGAATGCTGCTTGTCATTGCGCGCTTATTCAATTCAAAGATATCGCTATGTCTGCCAAGTTAAGCGGTACCGCACAACTTAAGATTTGCTTACAGTTGGTGGACTCACTGCGAACGAGAACGGGTGTTTTCCTATGCGGTGTTTGCTACAATTTATCCATACACGATGTAGCTGAGCTGATCGGCCACTTCTCTCGAGGTCGCGTAAAGCCTTCTACATCCTCAATCAACGACATTTCAAGAAAACCAGCCAATATGTATTCTGCCTAAGCCAGAGGTTGGCCCATGTTAATTGTTTATGTCGCTATTGGCCGCTGGAAAACCGAGTCATGGAATTGCTTCCCACTAACAAATCGTTTAGGCCCTGAACTGCCTCGGTCTTAAAACTCTTAAAGTTCGGGAAAAGCAAAGCTTAGACTGAAAGCAAACAAGTCTCGATAACGCAGAAAATAAATCTGTTAGATGGACGGCAATACGGGAAACGTTTACCCGAAACATCAACCACAACAGCGACAGCAAAATACAAACAAATTGGAAAAAATCCAAAAAATCCAAAAATCAGTCAATCAATTTAAGAAAAACTATTGCGGCACCGAACAGCTTGGAAAAAAAACGAAGAAGACCAAGAAATAAAAAGAAAAAGAAATTTAAAAAATCAATCAATCAATAAAAAATTAAAAATAAACCAAAGCGGCTTAAAAAAAACCCCCAAAAAATTAGAACTAAATAAGTCAATCGATTAATTAAACCAACAAAAATGTTCGGCGTGGCTGGGATTTTCTTCCCGGCCCGAGTTCAAATCTCAATCGGGGGAGAAGTTATTCGACCCCCAAGCCGTTCGAGAATAAACCCCTTTAATAACATATTGAGACTTGAACTCACGACCGCCAGATGCGACCCTGGATCAGCCGCGCGCAGCCCATCCCGCAGGACCACCTGGAAATCCCTTGGGTTGTTGCTAACAAATTAAGATGTGTATAGTACGTGCTGATATGCTAGTTTCCGGTTCCGCTTAGTCAAAGAGTGGGACTGTATTCTGCTAGTTATAGACCTGAGGCTAGAAACTCCAGCGTTATATATTCCTTACCGTCGTCAGCCAGAATTGCGCATTTTTCAGCCCAAATTGAGGCGTATTCGGACAGGATTCCAAACAGTTAGCAAGCCAAAAGGTAACGGTTGGAAATTTGAAAACAGACATACACTTCAAAACTAATTGTAATTGCCGAGTATCGTTGGCGAATGCTGCTTGTCATTGCGCGCTTATTCAATTCAAAGATATCGCTATGTCTGCCAAGTTAAGCGGTACCGCACAACTTAAGATTTGCTTACAGTTGGTGGACTCACTGCGAACGAGAACGGGTGTTTTCCTATGCGGTGTTTGCTACAATTTATCCATACACGATGTAGCTGAGCTGATCGGCCACTTCTCTCGAGGTCGCGTAAGCCTTCTACATCCTCAATCAACGACATTTCAAGAAAACCAGCCAATATGTATTCTGCCTAAGCCAGAGGTTGGCCCATGTTAATTGTTTATGTCGCTATTGGCCGCTGGAAAACCGAGTCATGGAATTGCTTCCCACTAACAAATCGTTTAGGCCCTGAACTGCCTCGGTCTTAAAACTCTTAAAGTTCGGGAAAAGCAAAGCTTAGACTGAAAGCAAACAAGTCTCGATAACGCAGAAAATAAATCTGTTAGATGGACGGCAATACGGGAAACGTTTACCCGAAACATCAACCACAACAGCGACAGCAAAATACAAACAAATTGGAAAAAATCCAAAAAATCCAAAAATCAGTCAATCAATTTAAGAAAAACTATTGCGGCACCGAACAGCTTGGAAAAAAAACGAAGAAGACCAAGAAATAAAAAGAAAAAGAAATTTAAAAAATCAATCAATCAATAAAAAAATTAAAAATAAACCAAAGCGGCTTAAAAAAAACCCCCAAAAAATTAGAACTAAATAAGTCAATCGATTAATTAAACAACAAAAATGTTCGGCGTGGCTGGGATTTTCTTCCCGGCCCGAGTTCAAATCTCAATCGGGGGAGAAGTTATTCGACCCCCAAGCCGTTCGAGAATAACCCCTTTAATAACATATTGAGACTTGAACTCACGACCGCCAGATGCGACCCTGGATCAGCCGCGCGCAGCCCATCCCGCAGGACCACCTGGAAATCCCTTGGGTTGTTGCTAACAAATTAAGATGTGTATAGTACGTGCTGATATGCTAGTTTCCGGTTCCGCTTAGTCAAAGAGTGGGACTGTATTCTGCTAGTTATAGACCTGAGGCTAGAAACTCCAGCGTTATATATTCCTTACCGTCGTCAGCCAGAATTGCGCATTTTTCAGCCCAAATTGAGGCGTATTCGGACAGGATTCCAAACAGTTAGCAAGCCAAAAGGTAACGGTTGGAAATTTGAAAACAGACATACACTTCAAAACTAATTGTAATTGCCGAGTATCGTTGGCGAATGCTGCTTGTCATTGCGCGCTTATTCAATTCAAAGATATCGCTATGTCTGCCAAGTTAAGCGGTACCGCACAACTTAAGATTTGCTTACAGTTGGTGGACTCACTGCGAACGAGAACGGGTGTTTTCCTATGCGGTGTTTGCTACAATTTATCCATACACGATGTAGCTGAGCTGATCGGCCACTTCTCTCGAGGTCGCGTAAAGCCTTCTACATCCTCAATCAACGACATTTCAAGAAAACCAGCCAATATGTATTCTGCCTAAGCCAGAGGTTGGCCCATGTTAATTGTTTATGTCGCTATTGGCCGCTGGAAAACCGAGTCATGGAATTGCTTCCCACTAACAAATCGTTTAGGCCCTGAACTGCCTCGGTCTTAAAACTCTTAAAGTTCGGGAAAAGCAAAGCTTAGACTGAAAGCAAACAAGTCTCGATAACGCAGAAAATAAATCTGTTAGATGGACGGCAATACGGGAAACGTTTACCCGAAACATCAACCACAACAGCGACAGCAAAATACAAACAAATTGGAAAAAATCCAAAAAATCCAAAAATCAGTCAATCAATTTAAGAAAAACTATTGCGGCACCGAACAGCTTGGAAAAAAAACGAAGAAGACCAAGAAATAAAAAGAAAAAGAAATTTAAAAAATCAATCAATCAATAAAAAAATTAAAAATAAACCAAAGCGGCTTAAAAAAACCCCCAAAAAATTAGAACTAAATAAGTCAATCGATTAATTAAACCAACAAAAATGTTCGGCGTGGCTGGGATTTTCTTCCCGGCCCGAGTTCAAATCTCAATCGGGGGAGAAGTTATTCGACCCCCAAGCCGTTCGAGAATAACCCCTTTAATAACATATTGAGACTTGAACTCACGACCGCCAGATGCGACCCTGGATCAGCCGCGCGCAGCCCATCCCGCAGGGACCACCTGGAAATCCCTTGGGTTGTTGCTAACAAATTAAGATGTGTATAGTACGTGCTGATATGCTAGTTTCCGGTTCCGCTTAGTCAAAGAGTGGGACTGTATTCTGCTAGTTATAGACCTGAGGCTAGAAACTCCAGCGTTATATATTCCTTACCGTCGTCAGCCAGAATTGCGCATTTTTCAGCCCAAATTGAGGCGTATTCGGACAGGATTCCAAACAGTTAGCAAGCCAAAAGGTAACGGTTGGAAATTTGAAAACAGACATACACTTCAAAACTAATTGTAATTGCCGAGTATCGTTGGCGAATGCTGCTTGTCATTGCGCGCTTATTCAATTCAAAGATATCGCTATGTCTGCCAAGTTAAGCGGTACCGCACAACTTAAGATTTGCTTACAGTTGGTGGACTCACTGCGAACGAGAACGGGTGTTTTCCTATGCGGTGTTTGCTACAATTTATCCATACACGATGTAGCTGAGCTGATCGGCCACTTCTCTCGAGGTCGCGTAAAGCCTTCTACATCCTCAATCAACGACATTTCAAGAAAACCAGCCAATATGTATTCTGCCTAAGCCAGAGGTTGGCCCATGTTAATTGTTTATGTCGCTATTGGCCGCTGGAAAACCGAGTCATGGAATTGCTTCCCACTAACAAATCGTTTAGGCCCTGAACTGCCTCGGTCTTAAAACTCTTAAAGTTCGGGAAAAGCAAAGCTTAGACTGAAAGCAAACAAGTCTCGATAACGCAGAAAATAAATCTGTTAGATGGACGGCAATACGGGAAACGTTTACCCGAAACATCAACCACAACAGCGACAGCAAAATACAAACAAATTGGAAAAAATCCAAAAAATCCAAAAATCAGTCAATCAATTTAAGAAAAACTATTGCGGCACCGAACAGCTTGGAAAAAAAACGAAGAAGACCAAGAAATAAAAAGAAAAAGAAATTTAAAAAATCAATCAATCAATAAAAAAATTAAAAATAAACCAAAGCGGCTTAAAAAAAACCCCCAAAAAATTAGAACTAAATAAGTCAATCGATTAATTAAACCAACAAAAATGTTCGGCGTGGCTGGGATTTTCTTCCCGGCCCGAGTTCAAATCTCAATCGGGGGAGAAGTTATTCGACCCCCAAGCCGTTCGAGAATAACCCCTTTAATAACATATTGAGACTTGAACTCACGACCGCCAGATGCGACCCTGGATCAGCCGCGCGCAGCCCATCCCGCAGGACCACCTGGAAATCCCTTGGGTTGTTGCTAACAAATTAAGATGTGTATAGTACGTGCTGATATGCTAGTTTCCGGTTCCGCTTAGTCAAAGAGTGGGACTGTATTCTGCTAGTTATAGACCTGAGGCTAGAAACTCCAGCGTTATATATTCCTTACCGTCGTCAGCCAGAATTGCGCATTTTTCAGCCCAAATTGAGGCGTATTCGGACAGGATTCCAAACAGTTAGCAAGCCAAAAGGTAACGGTTGGAAATTTGAAAACAGACATACACTTCAAAACTAATTGTAATTGCCGAGTATCGTTGGCGAATGCTGCTTGTCATTGCGCGCTTATTCAATTCAAAGATATCGCTATGTCTGCCAAGTTAAGCGGTACCGCACAACTTAAGATTTGCTTACAGTTGGTGGACTCACTGCGAACGAGAACGGGTGTTTTCCTATGCGGTGTTTGCTACAATTTATCCATACACGATGTAGCTGAGCTGATCGGCCACTTCTCTCGAGGTCGCGTAAAGCCTTCTACATCCTCAATCAACGACATTTCAAGAAAACCAGCCAATATGTATTCTGCCTAAGCCAGAGGTTGGCCCATGTTAATTGTTTATGTCGCTATTGGCCGCTGGAAAACCGAGTCATGGAATTGCTTCCCACTAACAAATCGTTTAGGCCCTGAACTGCCTCGGTCTTAAAACTCTTAAAGTTCGGGAAAAGCAAAGCTTAGACTGAAAGCAAACAAGTCTCGATAACGCAGAAAATAAATCTGTTAGATGGACGGCAATACGGGAAACGTTTACCCGAAACATCAACCACAACAGCGACAGCAAAATACAAACAAATTGGAAAAAATCCAAAAAATCCAAAAATCAGTCAATCAATTTAAGAAAAACTATTGCGGCACCGAACAGCTTGGAAAAAAAACGAAGAAGACCAAGAAATAAAAAGAAAAAGAAATTTAAAAAATCAATCAATCAATAAAAAAATTAAAAATAAACCAAAGCGGCTTAAAAAAAACCCCCAAAAAATTAGAACTAAATAAGTCAATCGATTAATTAAACCAACAAAAATGTTCGGCGTGGCTGGGATTTTCTTCCCGGCCCGAGTTCAAATCTCAATCGGGGGAGAAGTTATTCGACCCCCAAGCCGTTCGAGAATAACCCCTTTAATAACATATTGAGACTTGAACTCACGACCGCCAGATGCGACCCTGGATCAGCCGCGCGCAGCCCATCCCGCAGGACCACCTGGAAATCCCTTGGGTTGTTGCTAACAAATTAAGATGTGTATAGTACGTGCTGATATGCTAGTTTCCGGTTCCGCTTAGTCAAAGAGTGGGACTGTATTCTGCTAGTTATAGACCTGAGGCTAGAAACTCCAGCGTTATATATTCCTTACCGTCGTCAGCCAGAATTGCGCATTTTTCAGCCCAAATTGAGGCGTATTCGGACAGGATTCCAAACAGTTAGCAAGCCAAAAGGTAACGGTTGGAAATTTGAAAACAGACATACACTTCAAAACTAATTGTAATTGCCGAGTATCGTTGGCGAATGCTGCTTGTCATTGCGCGCTTATTCAATTCAAAGATATCGCTATGTCTGCCAAGTTAAGCGGTACCGCACAACTTAAGATTTGCTTACAGTTGGTGGACTCACTGCGAACGAGAACGGGTGTTTTCCTATGCGGTGTTTGCTACAATTTATCCATACACGATGTAGCTGAGCTGATCGGCCACTTCTCTCGAGGTCGCGTAAAGCCTTCTACATCCTCAATCAACGACATTTCAAGAAAACCAGCCAATATGTATTCTGCCTAAGCCAGAGGTTGGCCCATGTTAATTGTTTATGTCGCTATTGGCCGCTGGAAAACCGAGTCATGGAATTGCTTCCCACTAACAAATCGTTTAGGCCCTGAACTGCCTCGGTCTTAAAACTCTTAAAGTTCGGGAAAAGCAAAGCTTAGACTGAAAGCAAACAAGTCTCGATAACGCAGAAAATAAATCTGTTAGATGGACGGCAATACGGGAAACGTTTACCCGAAACATCAACCACAACAGCGACAGCAAAATACAAACAAATTGGAAAAAATCCAAAAAATCCAAAAATCAGTCAATCAATTTAAGAAAAACTATTGCGGCACCGAACAGCTTGGAAAAAAAACGAAGAAGACCAAGAAATAAAAAGAAAAAGAAATTTAAAAAATCAATCAATCAATAAAAAAATTAAAAATAAACCAAAGCGGCTTAAAAAAAACCCCCAAAAAATTAGAACTAAATAAGTCAATCGATTAATTAAACCAACAAAAATGTTCGGCGTGGCTGGGATTTTCTTCCCGGCCCGAGTTCAAATCTCAATCGGGGGAGAAGTTATTCGACCCCCAAGCCGTTCGAGAATAACCCCTTTAATAACATATTGAGACTTGAACTCACGACCGCCAGATGCGACCCTGGATCAGCCGCGCGCAGCCCATCCCGCAGGACCACCTGGAAATCCCTTGGGTTGTTGCTAACAAATTAAGATGTGTATAGTACGTGCTGATATGCTAGTTTCCGGTTCCGCTTAGTCAAAGAGTGGGACTGTATTCTGCTAGTTATAGACCTGAGGCTAGAAACTCCAGCGTTATATATTCCTTACCGTCGTCAGCCAGAATTGCGCATTTTTCAGCCCAAATTGAGGCGTATTCGGACAGGATTCCAAACAGTTAGCAAGCCAAAAGGTAACGGTTGGAAATTTGAAAACAGACATACACTTCAAAACTAATTGTAATTGCCGAGTATCGTTGGCGAATGCTGCTTGTCATTGCGCGCTTATTCAATTCAAAGATATCGCTATGTCTGCCAAGTTAAGCGGTACCGCACAACTTAAGATTTGCTTACAGTTGGTGGACTCACTGCGAACGAGAACGGGTGTTTTCCTATGCGGTGTTTGCTACAATTTATCCATACACGATGTAGCTGAGCTGATCGGCCACTTCTCTCGAGGTCGCGTAAAGCCTTCTACATCCTCAATCAACGACATTTCAAGAAAACCAGCCAATATGTATTCTGCCTAAGCCAGAGGTTGGCCCATGTTAATTGTTTATGTCGCTATTGGCCGCTGGAAAACCGAGTCATGGAATTGCTTCCCACTAACAAATCGTTTAGGCCCTGAACTGCCTCGGTCTTAAAACTCTTAAAGTTCGGGAAAAGCAAAGCTTAGACTGAAAGCAAACAAGTCTCGATAACGCAGAAAATAAATCTGTTAGATGGACGGCAATACGGGAAACGTTTACCCGAAACATCAACCACAACAGCGACAGCAAAATACAAACAAATTGGAAAAAATCCAAAAAATCCAAAAATCAGTCAATCAATTTAAGAAAAACTATTGCGGCACCGAACAGCTTGGAAAAAAAACGAAGAAGACCAAGAAATAAAAAGAAAAAGAAATTTAAAAAATCAATCAATCAATAAAAAAATTAAAAATAAACCAAAGCGGCTTAAAAAAAACCCCCAAAAAATTAGAACTAAATAAGTCAATCGATTAATTAAACCAACAAAAATGTTCGGCGTGGCTGGGATTTTCTTCCCGGCCCGAGTTCAAATCTCAATCGGGGGAGAAGTTATTCGACCCCCAAGCCGTTCGAGAATAACCCCTTTAATAACATATTGAGACTTGAACTCACGACCGCCAGATGCGACCCTGGATCAGCCGCGCGCAGCCCATCCCGCAGGACCACCTGGAAATCCCTTGGGTTGTTGCTAACAAATTAAGATGTGTATAGTACGTGCTGATATGCTAGTTTCCGGTTCCGCTTAGTCAAAGAGTGGGACTGTATTCTGCTAGTTATAGACCTGAGGCTAGAAACTCCAGCGTTATATATTCCTTACCGTCGTCAGCCAGAATTGCGCATTTTTCAGCCCAAATTGAGGCGTATTCGGACAGGATTCCAAACAGTTAGCAAGCCAAAAGGTAACGGTTGGAAATTTGAAAACAGACATACACTTCAAAACTAATTGTAATTGCCGAGTATCGTTGGCGAATGCTGCTTGTCATTGCGCGCTTATTCAATTCAAAGATATCGCTATGTCTGCCAAGTTAAGCGGTACCGCACAACTTAAGATTTGCTTACAGTTGGTGGACTCACTGCGAACGAGAACGGGTGTTTTCCTATGCGGTGTTTGCTACAATTTATCCATACACGATGTAGCTGAGCTGATCGGCCACTTCTCTCGAGGTCGCGTAAAGCCTTCTACATCCTCAATCAACGACATTTCAAGAAAACCAGCCAATATGTATTCTGCCTAAGCCAGAGGTTGGCCCATGTTAATTGTTTATGTCGCTATTGGCCGCTGGAAAACCGAGTCATGGAATTGCTTCCCACTAACAAATCGTTTAGGCCCTGAACTGCCTCGGTCTTAAAACTCTTAAAGTTCGGGAAAAGCAAAGCTTAGACTGAAAGCAAACAAGTCTCGATAACGCAGAAAATAAATCTGTTAGATGGACGGCAATACGGGAAACGTTTACCCGAAACATCAACCACAACAGCGACAGCAAAATACAAACAAATTGGAAAAAATCCAAAAAATCCAAAAATCAGTCAATCAATTTAAGAAAAACTATTGCGGCACCGAACAGCTTGGAAAAAAAACGAAGAAGACCAAGAAATAAAAAGAAAAAGAAATTTAAAAAATCAATCAATCAATAAAAAAATTAAAAATAAACCAAAGCGGCTTAAAAAAAACCCCCAAAAAATTAGAACTAAATAAGTCAATCGATTAATTAAACCAACAAAAATGTTCGGCGTGGCTGGGATTTTCTTCCCGGCCCGAGTTCAAATCTCAATCGGGGGAGAAGTTATTCGACCCCCAAGCCGTTCGAGAATAACCCCTTTAATAACATATTGAGACTTGAACTCACGACCGCCAGATGCGACCCTGGATCAGCCGCGCGCAGCCCATCCCGCAGGACCACCTGGAAATCCCTTGGGTTGTTGCTAACAAATTAAGATGTGTATAGTACGTGCTGATATGCTAGTTTCCGGTTCCGCTTAGTCAAAGAGTGGGACTGTATTCTGCTAGTTATAGACCTGAGGCTAGAAACTCCAGCGTTATATATTCCTTACCGTCGTCAGCCAGAATTGCGCATTTTTCAGCCCAAATTGAGGCGTATTCGGACAGGATTCCAAACAGTTAGCAAGCCAAAAGGTAACGGTTGGAAATTTGAAAACAGACATACACTTCAAAACTAATTGTAATTGCCGAGTATCGTTGGCGAATGCTGCTTGTCATTGCGCGCTTATTCAATTCAAAGATATCGCTATGTCTGCCAAGTTAAGCGGTACCGCACAACTTAAGATTTGCTTACAGTTGGTGGACTCACTGCGAACGAGAACGGGTTTTTCCTATGCGGTGTTTGCTACAATTTATCCATACACGATGTAGCTGAGCTGATCGGCCACTTCTCTCGAGGTCGCGTAAAGCCTTCTACATCCTCAATCAACGACATTTCAAGAAAACCAGCCAATATGTATTCTGCCTAAGCCAGAGGTTGGCCCATGTTAATTGTTTATGTCGCTATTGGCCGCTGGAAAACCGAGTCATGGAATTGCTTCCCACTAACAAATCGTTTAGGCCCTGAACTGCCTCGGTCTTAAAACTCTTAAAGTTCGGGAAAAGCAAAGCTTAGACTGAAAGCAAACAAGTCTCGATAACGCAGAAAATAAATCTGTTAGATGGACGGCAATACGGGAAACGTTTACCCGAAACATCAACCACAACAGCGACAGCAAAATACAAACAAATTGGAAAAAATCCAAAAAATCCAAAAATCAGTCAATCAATTTAAGAAAAACTATTGCGGCACCGAACAGCTTGGAAAAAAAACGAAGAAGACCAAGAAATAAAAAGAAAAAGAAATTTAAAAAATCAATCAATCAATAAAAAAATTAAAAATAAACCAAAGCGGCTTAAAAAAAACCCCCAAAAAATTAGAACTAAATAAGTCAATCGATTAATTAAACCAACAAAAATGTTCGGCGTGGCTGGGATTTTCTTCCCGGCCCGAGTTCAAATCTCAATCGGGGGAGAAGTTATTCGACCCCCAAGCCGTTCGAGAATAACCCCTTTAATAACATATTGAGACTTGAACTCACGACCGCCAGATGCGACCCTGGATCAGCCGCGCGCAGCCCATCCCGCAGGACCACCTGGAAATCCCTTGGGTTGTTGCTAACAAATTAAGATGTGTATAGTACGTGCTGATATGCTAGTTTCCGGTTCCGCTTAGTCAAAGAGTGGGACTGTATTCTGCTAGTTATAGACCTGAGGCTAGAAACTCCAGCGTTATATATTCCTTACCGTCGTCAGCCAGAATTGCGCATTTTTCAGCCCAAATTGAGGCGTATTCGGACAGGATTCCAAACAGTTAGCAAGCCAAAAGGTAACGGTTGGAAATTTGAAAACAGACATACACTTCAAAACTAATTGTAATTGCCGAGTATCGTTGGCGAATGCTGCTTGTCATTGCGCGCTTATTCAATTCAAAGATATCGCTATGTCTGCCAAGTTAAGCGGTACCGCACAACTTAAGATTTGCTTACAGTTGGTGGACTCACTGCGAACGAGAACGGGTGTTTTCCTATGCGGTGTTTGCTACAATTTATCCATACACGATGTAGCTGAGCTGATCGGCCACTTCTCTCGAGGTCGCGTAAAGCCTTCTACATCCTCAATCAACGACATTTCAAGAAAACCAGCCAATATGTATTCTGCCTAAGCCAGAGGTTGGCCCATGTTAATTGTTTATGTCGCTATTGGCCGCTGGAAAACCGAGTCATGGAATTGCTTCCCACTAACAAATCGTTTAGGCCCTGAACTGCCTCGGTCTTAAAACTCTTAAAGTTCGGGAAAAGCAAAGCTTAGACTGAAAGCAAACAAGTCTCGATAACGCAGAAAATAAATCTGTTAGATGGACGGCAATACGGGAAACGTTTACCCGAAACATCAACCACAACAGCGACAGCAAAATACAAACAAATTGGAAAAAATCCAAAAAATCCAAAAATCAGTCAATCAATTTAAGAAAAACTATTGCGGCACCGAACAGCTTGGAAAAAAAACGAAGAAGACCAAGAAATAAAAAGAAAAAGAAATTTAAAAAATCAATCAATCAATAAAAAAATTAAAAATAAACCAAAGCGGCTTAAAAAAAACCCCCAAAAAATTAGAACTAAATAAGTCAATCGATTAATTAAACCAACAAAAATGTTCGGCGTGGCTGGGATTTTCTTCCCGGCCCGAGTTCAAATCTCAATCGGGGGAGAAGTTATTCGACCCCCAAGCCGTTCGAGAATAACCCCTTTAATAACATATTGAGACTTGAACTCACGACCGCCAGATGCGACCCTGGATCAGCCGCGCGCAGCCCATCCCGCAGGACCACCTGGAAATCCCTTGGGTTGTTGCTAACAAATTAAGATGTGTATAGTACGTGCTGATATGCTAGTTTCCGGTTCCGCTTAGTCAAAGAGTGGGACTGTATTCTGCTAGTTATAGACCTGAGGCTAGAAACTCCAGCGTTATATATTCCTTACCGTCGTCAGCCAGAATTGCGCATTTTTCAGCCCAAATTGAGGCGTATTCGGACAGGATTCCAAACAGTTAGCAAGCCAAAAGGTAACGGTTGGAAATTTGAAAACAGACATACACTTCAAAACTAATTGTAATTGCCGAGTATCGTTGGCGAATGCTGCTTGTCATTGCGCGCTTATTCAATTCAAAGATATCGCTATGTCTGCCAAGTTAAGCGGTACCGCACAACTTAAGATTTGCTTACAGTTGGTGGACTCACTGCGAACGAGAACGGGTGTTTTCCTATGCGGTGTTTGCTACAATTTATCCATACACGATGTAGCTGAGCTGATCGGCCACTTCTCTCGAGGTCGCGTAAAGCCTTCTACATCCTCAATCAACGACATTTCAAGAAAACCAGCCAATATGTATTCTGCCTAAGCCAGAGGTTGGCCCATGTTAATTGTTTATGTCGCTATTGGCCGCTGGAAAACCGAGTCATGGAATTGCTTCCCACTAACAAATCGTTTAGGCCCTGAACTGCCTCGGTCTTAAAACTCTTAAAGTTCGGGAAAAGCAAAGCTTAGACTGAAAGCAAACAAGTCTCGATAACGCAGAAAATAAATCTGTTAGATGGACGGCAATACGGGAAACGTTTACCCGAAACATCAACCACAACAGCGACAGCAAAATACAAACAAATTGGAAAAAATCCAAAAAATCCAAAAATCAGTCAATCAATTTAAGAAAAACTATTGCGGCACCGAACAGCTTGGAAAAAAAACGAAGAAGACCAAGAAATAAAAAGAAAAAGAAATTTAAAAAATCAATCAATCAATAAAAAAATTAAAAATAAACCAAAGCGGCTTAAAAAAAACCCCCAAAAAATTAGAACTAAATAAGTCAATCGATTAATTAAACCAACAAAAATGTTCGGCGTGGCTGGGATTTTCTTCCCGGCCCGAGTTCAAATCTCAATCGGGGGAGAAGTTATTCGACCCCCAAGCCGTTCGAGAATAACCCCTTTAATAACATATTGAGACTTGAACTCACGACCGCCAGATGCGACCCTGGATCAGCCGCGCGCAGCCCATCCCGCAGGACCACCTGGAAATCCCTTGGGTTGTTGCTAACAAATTAAGATGTGTATAGTACGTGCTGATATGCTAGTTTCCGGTTCCGCTTAGTCAAAGAGTGGGACTGTATTCTGCTAGTTATAGACCTGAGGCTAGAAACTCCAGCGTTATATATTCCTTACCGTCGTCAGCCAGAATTGCGCATTTTTCAGCCCAAATTGAGGCGTATTCGGACAGGATTCCAAACAGTTAGCAAGCCAAAAGGTAACGGTTGGAAATTTGAAAACAGACATACACTTCAAAACTAATTGTAATTGCCGAGTATCGTTGGCGAATGCTGCTTGTCATTGCGCGCTTATTCAATTCAAAGATATCGCTATGTCTGCCAAGTTAAGCGGTACCGCACAACTTAAGATTTGCTTACAGTTGGTGGACTCAC
The DNA here is from genome assembly GCF_964199315.1 of Orbicella franksi. NCBI lineage: Eukaryota > Metazoa > Cnidaria > Anthozoa > Scleractinia > Merulinidae > Orbicella > Orbicella franksi. The sequence continues at coordinate 22,412 of NW_027671089.1, forward strand.
TGCGAACGAGAACGGGTGTTTTCCTATGCGGTGTTTGCTACAATTTATCCATACACGATGTAGCTGAGCTGATCGGCCACTTCTCTCGAGGTCGCGTAAAGCCTTCTACATCCTCAATCAACGACATTTCAAGAAAACCAGCCAATATGTATTCTGCCTAAGCCAGAGGTTGGCCCATGTTAATTGTTTATGTCGCTATTGGCCGCTGGAAAACCGAGTCATGGAATTGCTTCCCACTAACAAATCGTTTAGGCCCTGAACTGCCTCGGTCTTAAAACTCTTAAAGTTCGGGAAAAGCAAAGCTTAGACTGAAAGCAAACAAGTCTCGATAACGCAGAAAATAAATCTGTTAGATGGACGGCAATACGGGAAACGTTTACCCGAAACATCAACCACAACAGCGACAGCAAAATACAAACAAATTGGAAAAAATCCAAAAAAATCCAAAAATCAGTCAATCAATTTAAGAAAAACTATTGCGGCACCGAACAGCTTGGAAAAAAAAACGAAGAAGACCAAGAAATAAAAAGAAAAAGAAATTTAAAAAATCAATCAATCAATAAAAAAATTAAAAATAAACCAAAGCGGCTTAAAAAAAACCCCAAAAAATTAGAACTAAATAAGTCAATCGATTAATTAAACCAACAAAAATGTTCGGCGTGGCTGGGATTTTCTTCCCGGCCCGAGTTCAAATCTCAATCGGGGGAGAAGTTATTCGACCCCCAAGCCGTTCGAGAATAACCCCTTTAATAACATATTGAGACTTGAACTCACGACCGCCAGATGCGACCCTGGATCAGCCGCGCGCAGCCCATCCCGCAGGACCACCTGGAAATCCCTTGGGTTGTTGCTAACAAATTAAGATGTGTATAGTACGTGCTGATATGCTAGTTTCCGGTTCCGCTTAGTCAAAGAGTGGGACTGTATTCTGCTAGTTATAGACCTGAGGCTAGAAACTCCAGCGTTATATATTCCTTACCGTCGTCAGCCAGAATTGCGCATTTTTCAGCCCAAATTGAGGCGTATTCGGACAGGATTCCAAACAGTTAGCAAGCCAAAAGGTAACGGTTGGAAATTTGAAAACAGACATACACTTCAAAACTAATTGTAATTGCCGAGTATCGTTGGCGAATGCTGCTTGTCATTGCGCGCTTATTCAATTCAAAGATATCGCTATGTCTGCCAAGTTAAGCGGTACCGCACAACTTAAGATTTGCTTACAGTTGGTGGACTCACTGCGAACGAGAACGGGTGTTTTCCTATGCGGTGTTTGCTACAATTTATCCATACACGATGTAGCTGAGCTGATCGGCCACTTCTCTCGAGGTCGCGTAAAGCCTTCTACATCCTCAATCAACGACATTTCAAGAAAACCAGCCAATATGTATTCTGCCTAAGCCAGAGGTTGGCCCATGTTAATTGTTTATGTCGCTATTGGCCGCTGGAAAACCGAGTCATGGAATTGCTTCCCACTAACAAATCGTTTAGGCCCTGAACTGCCTCGGTCTTAAAACTCTTAAAGTTCGGGAAAAGCAAAGCTTAGACTGAAAGCAAACAAGTCTCGATAACGCAGAAAATAAATCTGTTAGATGGACGGCAATACGGGAAACGTTTACCCGAAACATCAACCACAACAGCGACAGCAAAATACAAACAAATTGGAAAAAATCCAAAAAATCCAAAAATCAGTCAATCAATTTAAGAAAAACTATTGCGGCACCGAACAGCTTGGAAAAAAAACGAAGAAGACCAAGAAATAAAAAGAAAAAGAAATTTAAAAAATCAATCAATCAATAAAAAAATTAAAAATAAACCAAAGCGGCTTAAAAAAAAACCCCCAAAAAATTAGAACTAAATAAGTCAATCGATTAATTAAACCAACAAAAATGTTCGGCGTGGCTGGGATTTTCTTCCCGGCCCGAGTTCAAATCTCAATCGGGGGAGAAGTTATTCGACCCCCAAGCCGTTCGAGAATAACCCCTTTAATAACATATTGAGACTTGAACTCACGACCGCCAGATGCGACCCTGGATCAGCCGCGCGCAGCCCATCCCGCAGGACCACCTGGAAATCCCTTGGGTTGTTGCTAACAAATTAAGATGTGTATAGTACGTGCTGATATGCTAGTTTCCGGTTCCGCTTAGTCAAAGAGTGGGACTGTATTCTGCTAGTTATAGACCTGAGGCTAGAAACTCCAGCGTTATATATTCCTTACCGTCGTCAGCCAGAATTGCGCATTTTTCAGCCCAAATTGAGGCGTATTCGGACAGGATTCCAAACAGTTAGCAAGCCAAAAGGTAACGGTTGGAAATTTGAAAACAGACATACACTTCAAAACTAATTGTAATTGCCGAGTATCGTTGGCGAATGCTGCTTGTCATTGCGCGCTTATTCAATTCAAAGATATCGCTATGTCTGCCAAGTTAAGCGGTACCGCACAACTTAAGATTTGCTTACAGTTGGTGGACTCACTGCGAACGAGAACGGGTGTTTTCCTATGCGGTGTTTGCTACAATTTATCCATACACGATGTAGCTGAGCTGATCGGCCACTTCTCTCGAGGTCGCGTAAAGCCTTCTACATCCTCAATCAACGACATTTCAAGAAAACCAGCCAATATGTATTCTGCCTAAGCCAGAGGTTGGCCCATGTTAATTGTTTATGTCGCTATTGGCCGCTGGAAAACCGAGTCATGGAATTGCTTCCCACTAACAAATCGTTTAGGCCCTGAACTGCCTCGGTCTTAAAACTCTTAAAGTTCGGGAAAAGCAAAGCTTAGACTGAAAGCAAACAAGTCTCGATAACGCAGAAAATAAATCTGTTAGATGGACGGCAATACGGGAAACGTTTACCCGAAACATCAACCACAACAGCGACAGCAAAATACAAACAAATTGGAAAAAATCCAAAAAATCCAAAAATCAGTCAATCAATTTAAGAAAAACTATTGCGGCACCGAACAGCTTGGAAAAAAACGAAGAAGACCAAGAAATAAAAAGAAAAAGAAATTTAAAAAATCAATCAATCAATAAAAAAATTAAAAATAAACCAAAGCGGCTTAAAAAAAACCCCCAAAAAATTAGAACTAAATAAGTCAATCGATTAATTAAACCAACAAAAATGTTCGGCGTGGCTGGGATTTTCTTCCCGGCCCGAGTTCAAATCTCAATCGGGGGAGAAGTTATTCGACCCCCAAGCCGTTCGAGAATAACCCCTTTAATAACATATTGAGACTTGAACTCACGACCGCCAGATGCGACCCTGGATCAGCCGCGCGCAGCCCATCCCGCAGGACCACCTGGAAATCCCTTGGGTTGTTGCTAACAAATTAAGATGTGTATAGTACGTGCTGATATGCTAGTTTCCGGTTCCGCTTAGTCAAAGAGTGGGACTGTATTCTGCTAGTTATAGACCTGAGGCTAGAAACTCCAGCGTTATATATTCCTTACCGTCGTCAGCCAGAATTGCGCATTTTTCAGCCCAAATTGAGGCGTATTCGGACAGGATTCCAAACAGTTAGCAAGCCAAAAGGTAACGGTTGGAAATTTGAAAACAGACATACACTTCAAAACTAATTGTAATTGCCGAGTATCGTTGGCGAATGCTGCTTGTCATTGCGCGCTTATTCAATTCAAAGATATCGCTATGTCTGCCAAGTTAAGCGGTACCGCACAACTTAAGATTTGCTTACAGTTGGTGGACTCACTGCGAACGAGAACGGGTGTTTTCCTATGCGGTGTTTGCTACAATTTATCCATACACGATGTAGCTGAGCTGATCGGCCACTTCTCTCGAGGTCGCGTAAAGCCTTCTACATCCTCAATCAACGACATTTCAAGAAAACCAGCCAATATGTATTCTGCCTAAGCCAGAGGTTGGCCCATGTTAATTGTTTATGTCGCTATTGGCCGCTGGAAAACCGAGTCATGGAATTGCTTCCCACTAACAAATCGTTTAGGCCCTGAACTGCCTCGGTCTTAAAACTCTTAAAGTTCGGGAAAAGCAAAGCTTAGACTGAAAGCAAACAAGTCTCGATAACGCAGAAAATAAATCTGTTAGATGGACGGCAATACGGGAAACGTTTACCCGAAACATCAACCACAACAGCGACAGCAAAATACAAACAAATTGGAAAAAATCCAAAAAATCCAAAAATCAGTCAATCAATTTAAGAAAAACTATTGCGGCACCGAACAGCTTGGAAAAAAAACGAAGAAGACCAAGAAATAAAAAGAAAAAGAAATTTAAAAAATCAATCAATCAATAAAAAAATTAAAAATAAACCAAAGCGGCTTAAAAAAAACCCCCAAAAAATTAGAACTAAATAAGTCAATCGATTAATTAAACCAACAAAAATGTTCGGCGTGGCTGGGATTTTCTTCCCGGCCCGAGTTCAAATCTCAATCGGGGAGAAGTTATTCGACCCCCAAGCCGTTCGAGAATAACCCCTTTAATAACATATTGAGACTTGAACTCACGACCGCCAGATGCGACCCTGGATCAGCCGCGCGCAGCCCATCCCGCAGGACCACCTGGAAATCCCTTGGGTTGTTGCTAACAAATTAAGATGTGTATAGTACGTGCTGATATGCTAGTTTCCGGTTCCGCTTAGTCAAAGAGTGGGACTGTATTCTGCTAGTTATAGACCTGAGGCTAGAAACTCCAGCGTTATATATTCCTTACCGTCGTCAGCCAGAATTGCGCATTTTTCAGCCCAAATTGAGGCGTATTCGGACAGGATTCCAAACAGTTAGCAAGCCAAAAGGTAACGGTTGGAAATTTGAAAACAGACATACACTTCAAAACTAATTGTAATTGCCGAGTATCGTTGGCGAATGCTGCTTGTCATTGCGCGCTTATTCAATTCAAAGATATCGCTATGTCTGCCAAGTTAAGCGGTACCGCACAACTTAAGATTTGCTTACAGTTGGTGGACTCACTGCGAACGAGAACGGGTGGTTTTCCTATGCGGTGTTTGCTACATTTATCCATACACGATGTAGCTGAGCTGATCGGCCACTTCTCTCGAGGTCGCGTAAAGCCTTCTACATCCTCAATCAACGACATTTCAAGAAAACCAGCCAATATGTATTCTGCCTAGCCAGAGGTTGGCCCATGTTAATTGTTTATGTCGCTATTGGCCGCTGGAAAACCGAGTCATGGAATTGCTTCCCACTAACAAATCGTTTAGGCCCTGAACTGCCTCGGTCTTAAAACTCTTAAAGTTCGGGAAAAGCAAAGCTTAGACTGAAAGCAAACAAGTCTCGATAACGCAGAAAATAAATCTGTTAGATGGACGGCAATACGGGAAACGTTTACCCGAAACCATCAACCACAACAGCGACAGCAAAATACAAACAAATTGGAAAAAATCCAAAAAATCCAAAAATCAGTCAATCAATTTAAGAAAAACTATTGCGGCACCGAACAGCTTGGAAAAAAAACGAAGAAGACCAAGAAATAAAAAGAAAAAGAAATTTAAAAATCAATCAATCAATAAAAAAATTAAAAATAAACCAAAGCGGCTTAAAAAAAACCCCCAAAAAATTAGAACTAAATAAGTCAATCGATTAATTAAACCAACAAAATGTTCGGCGTGGCTGGGATTTTCTTCCCGGCCCCCGAGTTCAAATCTCAATCGGGGGAGAAGTTATTCGACCCCCAAGCCGTTCGAGAATAACCCCTTTAATAACATATTGAGACTTGAACTCACGACCGCCAGATGCGACCCTGGATCAGCCGCGCGCAGCCCATCCCGCAGGACCACCTGGAAATCCCTTGGGTTGTTGCTAACAAATTAAGATGTGTATAGTACGTGCTGATATGCTAGTTTCCGGTTCCGCTTAGTCAAAGAGTGGGACTGTATTCTGCTAGTTATAGACCTGAGGCTAGAAACTCCAGCGTTATATATTCCTTACCGTCGTCAGCCAGAATTGCGCATTTTTCAGCCCAAATTGAGGCGTATTCGGACAGGATTCCAAACAGTTAGCAAGCCAAAAGGTAACGGTTGGAAATTTGAAAACAGACATACACTTCAAAACTAATTGTAATTGCCGAGTATCGTTGGCGAATGCTGCTTGTCATTGCGCGCTTATTCAATTCAAAGATATCGCTATGTCTGCCAAGTTAAGCGGTACCGCACAACTTAAGATTTGCTTACAGTTGGTGGACTCACTGCGAACGAGAACGGGTGTTTTCCTATGCGGTGTTTGCTACAATTTATCCATACACGATGTAGCTGAGCTGATCGGCCACTTCTCTCGAGGTCGCGTAAAGCCTTCTACATCCTCAATCAACGACATTTCAAGAAAACCAGCCAATATGTATTCTGCCTAAGCCAGAGGTTGGCCCATGTTAATTGTTTATGTCGCTATTGGCCGCTGGAAAACCGAGTCATGGAATTGCTTCCCACTAACAAATCGTTTAGGCCCTGAACTGCCTCGGTCTTAAAACTCTTAAAGTTCGGGAAAAGCAAAGCTTAGACTGAAAGCAAACAAGTCTCGATAACGCAGAAAATAAATCTGTTAGATGGACGGCAATACGGGAAACGTTTACCCGAAACATCAACCACAACAGCGACAGCAAAATACAAACAAATTGGAAAAAATCCAAAAAATCCAAAAATCAGTCAATCAATTTAAGAAAAACTATTGCGGCACCGAACAGCTTGGAAAAAAAACGAAGAAGACCAAGAAATAAAAAGAAAAAGAAATTTAAAAAATCAATCAATCAATAAAAAAATTAAAAATAAACCAAAGCGGCTTAAAAAAAACCCCCAAAAAATTAGAACTAAATAAGTCAATCGATTAATTAAACCAACAAAAATGTTCGGCGTGGCTGGGATTTTCTTCCCGGCCCGAGTTCAAATCTCAATCGGGGGAGAAGTTATTCGACCCCCAAGCCGTTCGAGAATAACCCCTTTAATAACATATTGAGACTTGAACTCACGACCGCCAGATGCGACCCTGGATCAGCCGCGCGCAGCCCATCCCGCAGGACCACCTGGAAATCCCTTGGGTTGTTGCTAACAAATTAAGATGTGTATAGTACGTGCTGATATGCTAGTTTCCGGTTCCGCTTAGTCAAAGAGTGGGACTGTATTCTGCTAGTTATAGACCTGAGGCTAGAAACTCCAGCGTTATATATTCCTTACCGTCGTCAGCCAGAATTGCGCATTTTTCAGCCCAAATTGAGGCGTATTCGGACAGGATTCCAAACAGTTAGCAAGCCAAAAGGTAACGGTTGGAAATTTGAAAACAGACATACACTTCAAAACTAATTGTAATTGCCGAGTATCGTTGGCGAATGCTGCTTGTCATTGCGCGCTTATTCAATTCAAAGATATCTCTATGTCTGCCAAGTTAAGCGGTACCGCACAACTTAAGATTTGCTTACAGTTGGTGGACTCACTGCGAACGAGAACGGGTGTTTTCCTATGCGGTGTTTGCTACAATTTATCCATACACGATGTAGCTGAGCTGATCGGCCACTTCTCTCGAGGTCGCGTAAAGCCTTCTACATCCTCAATCAACGACATTTCAAGAAAACCAGCCAATATGTATTCTGCCTAAGCCAGAGGTTGGCCCATGTTAATTGTTTATGTCGCTATTGGCCGCTGGAAAACCGAGTCATGGAATTGCTTCCCACTAACAAATCGTTTAGGCCCTGAACTGCCTCGGTCTTAAAACTCTTAAAGTTCGGGAAAAGCAAAGCTTAGACTGAAAGCAAACAAGTCTCGATAACGCAGAAAATAAATCTGTTAGATGGACGGCAATACGGGAAACGTTTACCCGAAACATCAACCACAACAGCGACAGCAAAATACAAACAAATTGGAAAAAATCCAAAAAATCCAAAAATCAGTCAATCAATTTAAGAAAAACTATTGCGGCACCGAACAGCTTGGAAAAAAAACGAAGAAGACCAAGAAATAAAAAGAAAAAGAAATTTAAAAAATCAATCAATCAATAAAAAAATTAAAAATAAACCAAAGCGGCTTAAAAAAAACCCCCAAAAAATTAGAACTAAATAAGTCAATCGATTAATTAAACCAACAAAAATGTTCGGCGTGGCTGGGATTTTCTTCCCGGCCCGAGTTCAAATCTCAATCGGGGGAGAAGTTATTCGACCCCCAAGCCGTTCGAGAATAACCCCTTTAATAACATATTGAGACTTGAACTCACGACCGCCAGATGCGACCCTGGATCAGCCGCGCGCAGCCCATCCCGCAGGACCACCTGGAAATCCCTTGGGTTGTTGCTAACAAATTAAGATGTGTATAGTACGTGCTGATATGCTAGTTTCCGGTTCCGCTTAGTCAAAGAGTGGGACTGTATTCTGCTAGTTATAGACCTGAGGCTAGAAACTCCAGCGTTATATATTCCTTACCGTCGTCAGCCAGAATTGCGCATTTTTCAGCCCAAATTGAGGCGTATTCGGACAGGATTCCAAACAGTTAGCAAGCCAAAAGGTAACGGTTGGAAATTTGAAAACAGACATACACTTCAAAACTAATTGTAATTGCCGAGTATCGTTGGCGAATGCTGCTTGTCATTGCGCGCTTATTCAATTCAAAGATATCGCTATGTCTGCCAAGTTAAGCGGTACCGCACAACTTAAGATTTGCTTACAGTTGGTGGACTCACTGCGAACGAGAACGGGTGTTTTCCTATGCGGTGTTTGCTACAATTTATCCATACACGATGTAGCTGAGCTGATCGGCCACTTCTCTCGAGGTCGCGTAAAGCCTTCTACATCCTCAATCAACGACATTTCAAGAAAACCAGCCAATATGTATTCTGCCTAAGCCAGAGGTTGGCCCATGTTAATTGTTTATGTCGCTATTGGCCGCTGGAAAACCGAGTCATGGAATTGCTTCCCACTAACAAATCGTTTAGGCCCTGAACTGCCTCGGTCTTAAAACTCTTAAAGTTCGGGAAAAGCAAAGCTTAGACTGAAAGCAAACAAGTCTCGATAACGCAGAAAATAAATCTGTTAGATGGACGGCAATACGGGAAACGTTTACCCGAAACATCAACCACAACAGCGACAGCAAAATACAAACAAATTGGAAAAAATCCAAAAAATCCAAAAATCAGTCAATCAATTTAAGAAAAACTATTGCGGCACCGAACAGCTTGGAAAAAAAACGAAGAAGACCAAGAAATAAAAAGAAAAAGAAATTTAAAAAATCAATCAATCAATAAAAAAATTAAAAATAAACCAAAGCGGCTTAAAAAAAACCCCCAAAAAATTAGAACTAAATAAGTCAATCGATTAATTAAACCAACAAAAATGTTCGGCGTGGCTGGGATTTTCTTCCCGGCCCGAGTTCAAATCTCAATCGGGGGAGAAGTTATTCGACCCCCAAGCCGTTCGAGAATAACCCCTTTAATAACATATTGAGACTTGAACTCACGACCGCCAGATGCGACCCTGGATCAGCCGCGCGCAGCCCATCCCGCAGGACCACCTGGAAATCCCTTGGGTTGTTGCTAACAAATTAAGATGTGTATAGTACGTGCTGATATGCTAGTTTCCGGTTCCGCTTAGTCAAAGAGTGGGACTGTATTCTGCTAGTTATAGACCTGAGGCTAGAAACTCCAGCGTTATATATTCCTTACCGTCGTCAGCCAGAATTGCGCATTTTTCAGCCCAAATTGAGGCGTATTCGGACAGGATTCCAAACAGTTAGCAAGCCAAAAGGTAACGGTTGGAAATTTGAAAACAGACATACACTTCAAAACTAATTGTAATTGCCGAGTATCGTTGGCGAATGCTGCTTGTCATTGCGCGCTTATTCAATTCAAAGATATCGCTATGTCTGCCAAGTTAAGCGGTACCGCACAACTTAAGATTTGCTTACAGTTGGTGGACTCACTGCGAACGAGAACGGGTGTTTTCCTATGCGGTGTTTGCTACAATTTATCCATACACGATGTAGCTGAGCTGATCGGCCACTTCTCTCGAGGTCGCGTAAAGCCTTCTACATCCTCAATCAACGACATTTCAAGAAAACCAGCCAATATGTATTCTGCCTAAGCCAGAGGTTGGCCCATGTTAATTGTTTATGTCGCTATTGGCCGCTGGAAAACCGAGTCATGGAATTGCTTCCCACTAACAAATCGTTTAGGCCCTGAACTGCCTCGGTCTTAAAACTCTTAAAGTTCGGGAAAAGCAAAGCTTAGACTGAAAGCAAACAAGTCTCGATAACGCAGAAAATAAATCTGTTAGATGGACGGCAATACGGGAAACGTTTACCCGAAACATCAACCACAACAGCGACAGCAAAATACAAACAAATTGGAAAAAATCCAAAAAATCCAAAAATCAGTCAATCAATTTAAGAAAAACTATTGCGGCACCGAACAGCTTGGAAAAAAAACGAAGAAGACCAAGAAATAAAAAGAAAAAGAAATTTAAAAAATCAATCAATCAATAAAAAAATTAAAAATAAACCAAAGCGGCTTAAAAAAAACCCCCAAAAAATTAGAACTAAATAAGTCAATCGATTAATTAAACCAACAAAAATGTTCGGCGTGGCTGGGATTTTCTTCCCGGCCCGAGTTCAAATCTCAATCGGGGGAGAAGTTATTCGACCCCCAAGCCGTTCGAGAATAACCCCTTTAATAACATATTGAGACTTGAACTCACGACCGCCAGATGCGACCCTGGATCAGCCGCGCGCAGCCCATCCCGCAGGACCACCTGGAAATCCCTTGGGTTGTTGCTAACAAATTAAGATGTGTATAGTACGTGCTGATATGCTAGTTTCCGGTTCCGCTTAGTCAAAGAGTGGGACTGTATTCTGCTAGTTATAGACCTGAGGCTAGAAACTCCAGCGTTATATATTCCTTACCGTCGTCAGCCAGAATTGCGCATTTTTCAGCCCAAATTGAGGCGTATTCGGACAGGATTCCAAACAGTTAGCAAGCCAAAAGGTAACGGTTGGAAATTTGAAAACAGACATACACTTCAAAACTAATTGTAATTGCCGAGTATCGTTGGCGAATGCTGCTTGTCATTGCGCGCTTATTCAATTCAAAGATATCGCTATGTCTGCCAAGTTAAGCGGTACCGCACAACTTAAGATTTGCTTACAGTTGGTGGACTCACTGCGAACGAGAACGGGTGTTTTCCTATGCGGTGTTTGCTACAATTTATCCATACACGATGTAGCTGAGCTGATCGGCCACTTCTCTCGAGGTCGCGTAAAGCCTTCTACATCCTCAATCAACGACATTTCAAGAAAACCAGCCAATATGTATTCTGCCTAAGCCAGAGGTTGGCCCATGTTAATTGTTTATGTCGCTATTGGCCGCTGGAAAACCGAGTCATGGAATTGCTTCCCACTAACAAATCGTTTAGGCCCTGAACTGCCTCGGTCTTAAAACTCTTAAAGTTCGGGAAAAGCAAAGCTTAGACTGAAAGCAAACAAGTCTCGATAACGCAGAAAATAAATCTGTTAGATGGACGGCAATACGGGAAACGTTTACCCGAAACATCAACCACAACAGCGACAGCAAAATACAAACAAATTGGAAAAAATCCAAAAAATCCAAAAATCAGTCAATCAATTTAAGAAAAACTATTGCGGCACCGAACAGCTTGGAAAAAAAACGAAGAAGACCAAGAAATAAAAAGAAAAAGAAATTTAAAAAATCAATCAATCAATAAAAAAATTAAAAATAAACCAAAGCGGCTTAAAAAAAACCCCCAAAAAATTAGAACTAAATAAGTCAATCGATTAATTAAACCAACAAAAATGTTCGGCGTGGCTGGGATTTTCTTCCCGGCCCGAGTTCAAATCTCAATCGGGGGAGAAGTTATTCGACCCCCAAGCCGTTCGAGAATAACCCCTTTAATAACATATTGAGACTTGAACTCACGACCGCCAGATGCGACCCTGGATCAGCCGCGCGCAGCCCATCCCGCAGGACCACCTGGAAATCCCTTGGGTTGTTGCTAACAAATTAAGATGTGTATAGTACGTGCTGATATGCTAGTTTCCGGTTCCGCTTAGTCAAAGAGTGGGACTGTATTCTGCTAGTTATAGACCTGAGGCTAGAAACTCCAGCGTTATATATTCCTTACCGTCGTCAGCCAGAATTGCGCATTTTTCAGCCCAAATTGAGGCGTATTCGGACAGGATTCCAAACAGTTAGCAAGCCAAAAGGTAACGGTTGGAAATTTGAAAACAGACATACACTTCAAAACTAATTGTAATTGCCGAGTATCGTTGGCGAATGCTGCTTGTCATTGCGCGCTTATTCAATTCAAAGATATCGCTATGTCTGCCAAGTTAAGCGGTACCGCACAACTTAAGATTTGCTTACAGTTGGTGGACTCACTGCGAACGAGAACGGGTGTTTTCCTATGCGGTGTTTGCTACAATTTATCCATACACGATGTAGCTGAGCTGATCGGCCACTTCTCTCGAGGTCGCGTAAAGCCTTCTACATCCTCAATCAACGACATTTCAAGAAAACCAGCCAATATGTATTCTGCCTAAGCCAGAGGTTGGCCCATGTTAATTGTTTATGTCGCTATTGGCCGCTGGAAAACCGAGTCATGGAATTGCTTCCCACTAACAAATCGTTTAGGCCCTGAACTGCCTCGGTCTTAAAACTCTTAAAGTTCGGGAAAAGCAAAGCTTAGACTGAAAGCAAACAAGTCTCGATAACGCAGAAAATAAATCTGTTAGATGGACGGCAATACGGGAAACGTTTACCCGAAACATCAACCACAACAGCGACAGCAAAATACAAACAAATTGGAAAAAATCCAAAAAATCCAAAAATCAGTCAATCAATTTAAGAAAAACTATTGCGGCACCGAACAGCTTGGAAAAAAAACGAAGAAGACCAAGAAATAAAAAGAAAAAGAAATTTAAAAAATCAATCAATCAATAAAAAAATTAAAAATAAACCAAAGCGGCTTAAAAAAAACCCCCAAAAAATTAGAACTAAATAAGTCAATCGATTAATTAAACCAACAAAAATGTTCGGCGTGGCTGGGATTTTCTTCCCGGCCCGAGTTCAAATCTCAATCGGGGGAGAAGTTATTCGACCCCCAAGCCGTTCGAGAATAACCCCTTTAATAACATATTGAGACTTGAACTCACGACCGCCAGATGCGACCCTGGATCAGCCGCGCGCAGCCCATCCCGCAGGACCACCTGGAAATCCCTTGGGTTGTTGCTAACAAATTAAGATGTGTATAGTACGTGCTGATATGCTAGTTTCCGGTTCCGCTTAGTCAAAGAGTGGGACTGTATTCTGCTAGTTATAGACCTGAGGCTAGAAACTCCAGCGTTATATATTCCTTACCGTCGTCAGCCAGAATTGCGCATTTTTCAGCCCAAATTGAGGCGTATTCGGACAGGATTCCAAACAGTTAGCAAGCCAAAAGGTAACGGTTGGAAATTTGAAAACAGACATACACTTCAAAACTAATTGTAATTGCCGAGTATCGTTGGCGAATGCTGCTTGTCATTGCGCGCTTATTCAATTCAAAGATATCGCTATGTCTGCCAAGTTAAGCGGTACCGCACAACTTAAGATTTGCTTACAGTTGGTGGACTCACTGCGAACGAGAACGGGTGTTTTCCTATGCGGTGTTTGCTACAATTTATCCATACACGATGTAGCTGAGCTGATCGGCCACTTCTCTCGAGGTCGCGTAAAGCCTTCTACATCCTCAATCAACGACATTTCAAGAAAACCAGCCAATATGTATTCTGCCTAAGCCAGAGGTTGGCCCATGTTAATTGTTTATGTCGCTATTGGCCGCTGGAAAACCGAGTCATGGAATTGCTTCCCACTAACAAATCGTTTAGGCCCTGAACTGCCTCGGTCTTAAAACTCTTAAAGTTCGGGAAAAGCAAAGCTTAGACTGAAAGCAAACAAGTCTCGATAACGCAGAAAATAAATCTGTTAGATGGACGGCAATACGGGAAACGTTTACCCGAAACATCAACCACAACAGCGACAGCAAAATACAAACAAATTGGAAAAAATCCAAAAAATCCAAAAATCAGTCAATCAATTTAAGAAAAACTATTGCGGCACCGAACAGCTTGGAAAAAAAACGAAGAAGACCAAGAAATAAAAAGAAAAAGAAATTTAAAAAATCAATCAATCAATAAAAAAATTAAAAATAAACCAAAGCGGCTTAAAAAAAACCCCCAAAAAATTAGAACTAAATAAGTCAATCGATTAATTAAACCAACAAAAATGTTCGGCGTGGCTGGGATTTTCTTCCCGGCCCGAGTTCAAATCTCAATCGGGGGAGAAGTTATTCGACCCCCAAGCCGTTCGAGAATAACCCCTTTAATAACATATTGAGACTTGAACTCACGACCGCCAGATGCGACCCTGGATCAGCCGCGCGCAGCCCATCCCGCAGGACCACCTGGAAATCCCTTGGGTTGTTGCTAACAAATTAAGATGTGTATAGTACGTGCTGATATGCTAGTTTCCGGTTCCGCTTAGTCAAAGAGTGGGACTGTATTCTGCTAGTTATAGACCTGAGGCTAGAAACTCCAGCGTTATATATTCCTTACCGTCGTCAGCCAGAATTGCGCATTTTTCAGCCCAAATTGAGGCGTATTCGGACAGGATTCCAAACAGTTAGCAAGCCAAAAGGTAACGGTTGGAAATTTGAAAACAGACATACACTTCAAAACTAATTGTAATTGCCGAGTATCGTTGGCGAATGCTGCTTGTCATTGCGCGCTTATTCAATTCAAAGATATCGCTATGTCTGCCAAGTTAAGCGGTACCGCACAACTTAAGATTTGCTTACAGTTGGTGGACTCACTGCGAACGAGAACGGGTGTTTTCCTATGCGGTGTTTGCTACAATTTATCCATACACGATGTAGCTGAGCTGATCGGCCACTTCTCTCGAGGTCGCGTAAAGCCTTCTACATCCTCAATCAACGACATTTCAAGAAAACCAGCCAATATGTATTCTGCCTAAGCCAGAGGTTGGCCCATGTTAATTGTTTATGTCGCTATTGGCCGCTGGAAAACCGAGTCATGGAATTGCTTCCCACTAACAAATCGTTTAGGCCCTGAACTGCCTCGGTCTTAAAACTCTTAAAGTTCGGGAAAAGCAAAGCTTAGACTGAAAGCAAACAAGTCTCGATAACGCAGAAAATAAATCTGTTAGATGGACGGCAATACGGGAAACGTTTACCCGAAACATCAACCACAACAGCGACAGCAAAATACAAACAAATTGGAAAAAATCCAAAAAATCCAAAAATCAGTCAATCAATTTAAGAAAAACTATTGCGGCACCGAACAGCTTGGAAAAAAAACGAAGAAGACCAAGAAATAAAAAGAAAAAGAAATTTAAAAAATCAATCAATCAATAAAAAAATTAAAAATAAACCAAAGCGGCTTAAAAAAAACCCCCAAAAAATTAGAACTAAATAAGTCAATCGATTAATTAAACCAACAAAAATGTTCGGCGTGGCTGGGATTTTCTTCCCGGCCCGAGTTCAAATCTCAATCGGGGGAGAAGTTATTCGACCCCCAAGCCGTTCGAGAATAACCCCTTTAATAACATATTGAGACTTGAACTCACGACCGCCAGATGCGACCCTGGATCAGCCGCGCGCAGCCCATCCCGCAGGACCACCTGGAAATCCCTTGGGTTGTTGCTAACAAATTAAGATGTGTATAGTACGTGCTGATATGCTAGTTTCCGGTTCCGCTTAGTCAAAGAGTGGGACTGTATTCTGCTAGTTATAGACCTGAGGCTAGAAACTCCAGCGTTATATATTCCTTACCGTCGTCAGCCAGAATTGCGCATTTTTCAGCCCAAATTGAGGCGTATTCGGACAGGATTCCAAACAGTTAGCAAGCCAAAAGGTAACGGTTGGAAATTTGAAAACAGACATACACTTCAAAACTAATTGTAATTGCCGAGTATCGTTGGCGAATGCTGCTTGTCATTGCGCGCTTATTCAATTCAAAGATATCGCTATGTCTGCCAAGTTAAGCGGTACCGCACAACTTAAGATTTGCTTACAGTTGGTGGACTCACTGCGAACGAGAACGGGTGTTTTCCTATGCGGTGTTTGCTACAATTTATCCATACACGATGTAGCTGAGCTGATCGGCCACTTCTCTCGAGGTCGCGTAAAGCCTTCTACATCCTCAATCAACGACATTTCAAGAAAACCAGCCAATATGTATTCTGCCTAAGCCAGAGGTTGGCCCATGTTAATTGTTTATGTCGCTATTGGCCGCTGGAAAACCGAGTCATGGAATTGCTTCCCACTAACAAATCGTTTAGGCCCTGAACTGCCTCGGTCTTAAAACTCTTAAAGTTCGGGAAAAGCAAAGCTTAGACTGAAAGCAAACAAGTCTCGATAACGCAGAAAATAAATCTGTTAGATGGACGGCAATACGGGAAACGTTTACCCGAAACATCAACCACAACAGCGACAGCAAAATACAAACAAATTGGAAAAAATCCAAAAAATCCAAAAATCAGTCAATCAATTTAAGAAAAACTATTGCGGCACCGAACAGCTTGGAAAAAAAACGAAGAAGACCAAGAAATAAAAAGAAAAAGAAATTTAAAAAATCAATCAATCAATAAAAAAATTAAAAATAAACCAAAGCGGCTTAAAAAAAACCCCCAAAAAATTAGAACTAAATAAGTCAATCGATTAATTAAACCAACAAAAATGTTCGGCGTGGCTGGGATTTTCTTCCCGGCCC
>NW_027671090.1:0-61992 GCF_964199315.1 Orbicella franksi
GTTAAAGAAGTGAACTGCCATGAAGAAATACAAGTCATTCTCCAAGATGATGCAGACATGGATGTTTTAATGAATACTGGCTTTACATCCAAAATTTCTTGGGAGAAAAAGGACAGTATTGTAAGGTACAAGCATTTACAGTATCCCAAGATGTATTTAACTGTTGCCTTTTTGCATGTAATTACTTGATTTGAAATGCTACATCCATGTCCTTTGTCAGCTATTGTGGACTACTTTGGCTAAAGGCAACGATTCTCTATAACTCCATTGAAATGCTGCAGCTTTTTCATGGATTAAACAATAAATAGAACATTTTCTCTGTGTATTTAAAAGATCAAGGAAAGACATGTAGTTAGTTGGGAGATTGTCAAACAGGAATGGAAACAGCTGAGAGTGGTTCAGTTTTGCACTGTTCTCCCTAACCTCTACCTTTGTTTCTATAACTTCAGGAAAACACCCTGAAATCTGAAATGTGAAATAGATGTAAGTACTACTTATCTAACAGTTTTCAAAGAAACTACCTAGGGATCAGAAACTTTTCCGTATTTGTTCACTTCGAATTTAATAGTGATATTGCATGTCATGGTTGACTTTGCATATGTAACAGAGAGAATTTGTTTTTAGGGTTATAACACTTCAGAACACCATTATGCGAGTGAAAGCTGAGCTTGATCAGATGAGAGAGGGGCTGAAGCTTCACGATTTTCTGAGATACATGGAAGAATATCCATCACTGATGCAAAAACTCTTTGTACCAGGAGAGGATTACAATGTAAGAGTTCCTGGATGACACCTGCCTTGTTTTTTGTTATCTTTGTTAAGTTTTCCTTCCTCCCTTTTAATCACTTGTGCTGTTTATGTCCCTCACTAAGTTTGGAAGATTTTACCATTCAAAGGGATGAGCATTTGAGTTTATTGATGTACCTAGACAGCTATGTTCCACACAATCAGTCATATATCTCCTGTCTTGTTATTATTGTTCACCTCAATCCTTTGGCATATAATTTTTGTATTAAAGTCTTTACTATACAGTAGTCTTTACTGTATAACTGAACAGTTTAATTGATTTCCCAAATGAATTCCCAAAGTTAATGGTCTGATTAAATTTTTGGTTTGAATGCAGGTCACATCTACATACTTGATGAATGCATTAAATGCTGAATACTCGCAGTCAGGGTCCACAAAGAAAGTACAAGAAACAGCTGTAACGGCTCATTTCAATCGATATGTTGAAGAAACAGAAGACAGTAGTGAGTACCTTATTATCTCAAATCGGCCAGTTAATGCAAAAATTGCAATTGTCAAAATGAGTGTATATTGCTTACATGTAATAGCGATTTTAATCTGAACAGCAATTCTTCCAAGAGTGGTGCTTAGACTATCTCCAAATCTTTAGGATGCCAAAGTGAGTCAGGGTTTCCTATAAAAGTTCACTTTTGGAGAAAGTGATAAATGTTATCGATTTTTTTTTTTAAGAAAATACCATATATGGGGACATGCTCCAGGACATGACCATCATTCTCCAAGAGCTAACAGCTAATACTCCCCCCAAAAAGGCCAGGGATCTCATGGGTACCAATTTTATGCGGATAGCTTTTGTTTCTGAATTATTCCCTTTTAAACAGTAATGCCAGTGTTTTTTTTTATAATTTGTACCTCTTAGGAGGCAACACCCACTAAATGAGAGTCTGGTACCTTTGAGGTGAAATGAAGTTGCTGTTGTTGTTCTTGTTGTTTTAGGGGTGTTTTTAAAATTTTCAACAACCACACCTGCAGTATTTATAGGGGGGTAACTTCTCTTTCCTGGAGTTAGTATATCTCATTTTGTGTTTCACTCATAATCTAGAGAGTGAAAAGAGACCTATCATAAACCAGTACTGATAGATTTGTTGCTAATTGTCAGTATAAACTAGTACTGATAGCGCTTTATATTTTGTCTTATTGTACAGGGGACAATGAGTCTACTGACAGCCCTGTGAGTGTTAAAGATATTTTCCAGTTTCTTACTGGGAAAACCACGAGGCCAATTTTACCCTCAGAGAGGAACAGTTTTGGCATAACACTAAAATTCATTCATTGCAGCACTGACCACCAATTTGTTTTCCAATGGTTTCTACTTGTGTCCTTTGGGTACAGTTACCGGTGGCTCACATGACCACATACAGTGATTTTAAGTTTAACATGGACACTGCAATAACACACGAAAAAACCTTTGGCAGAGTTTAGATGACCTTTTATTGTCGCCAAGTGTTGGCCAAAGCCATTTCCGACAGAATGTAGAGTGTTAATTAGTAATATGGTTTCAATAAATTTGTTAGAATTCTGTAACTTGCAAGCAGCCTGTTGTTTGGATTACACGCATTTGTCATTGAAGATGGGTTCAAAATTCTCAGTGTATATCAGACATAGATGCAGAAATGAAACATAGTAAATGAACATGCAAATTACACTAGGAAGGTGAAATGATACCCATATCCCATTGAAGAGGATGCCCCTCACCATTTTATGGTGAGAAATGATTGTGTTGTTCCAGATAATATCCATACTCCTCCCGCAGAGGTTTGTTATTGGTTTGACCCCAGCCTTCCGGATATTCCAGTTTTGGTTCAAACTTTTTTCTTTGAAGATTTTGGATTTGGAAAGTCCCCTCCCCCATGGACTTTCCAAGGCCTTGGGGTGAGTAGGGATATTTTCTGGTACCCCACAATATGTTATTTGGCTGGTAGCAGTGCATGAACTATTATGTTCTTGCCTCCTTCCTCTCTCCACAGGAGTCTTTCGCAAAGTGTTTTCCCCGGTCACAGAACGAGAAATTTAGGGTTCACCTTTTGCGAACTTGATTAGCTTCTCAAAAAGAATTCTTGGTTCCAGAATGCTTGTGGGGTGGGATAAGCTATGTTTTTCCATGACGTATTGAAAATACTCGCAGAAAACTAGGTTGGTTTCATCATATTCATTATCAAATCCTTCAAACCTATTTTCCATTTCTGTGATCTCGTGTGGGGATACTGGAACCAAGCAGTCGCTGTGTCCAAAATCCTCAGGCAGGAAGTACATCATGTCGGGAACACCGGAAACAGTGGCATGCTTTGACTTCCTGATCCGGTGACTGTTCCAATATTCCTTTACCTTATCCAGATCAGTCTGGAGCAGATCAGCAAAACAATTAAAAAATGGTTAACGCCATAGCGTGTACTATTGAGTTATGGATGCACGCGGGAGGTTGCTAAGCACGAAAGAAGCGTAAGAGTCGCACGAGGCGATAGCCGAGTGCGACTCTAGCTTCTTGAGTGCTTAGCAAACCTCCCAAGTGCATCCATAACTCAATAGTGTACGCTATGACGTTTACCATTTGTTTTATAACATAACATTGAGACATTGGAACAACAGAAGTCCTTTTATTGAGCTACATCACAAAAAAATGTTCGTGTAGTCTTACATGACAATAGAAAACAAACGCGCGAAAATTCATTCGTGACAACCGACTGCACACCAGTAACTCGATAAAATTTCATATTCACACAACTGTGAAGACAGTTTCGCATTTCTGGGAGAAGGACGTCGACCATTACTTTGGAAACAATGCCTGTCAAAAGATTTGCTTTGTAAACATTAACACACACGTCAGCAGCGTACACCCATGGGCAAATAGTAGACGCTAAATTAACCAATGAGAGCGCGCGCTTTGCTTTAGTTATGTTATAAAACCAAATAGCCTCTTTATGCAAGTCTGGTCAGATCGAGAATATCCGATTCATGAAGGTCTTGAAAGACGTCGATCCGCCAACTTGAACGTTGTTTCCTGTAATGTGACCATTTACATTCAATACGTTGATTCCTAGTTCTCGATACATACTTGTGAGACTTCGATCCTGCATATTCATCCAATCCTTCAGCCCTCAAATAGCACTGTATTCCAGCAACCAGACCGTTTTCAGTGCCGGGGTCAGTATAGACGCGCATTGGGCACCCGTGTACTGCTTTGACATGCTTGATGAAGTAGCTTGCTACACACTTTGGATTTTTGTTCGATCGTTGGACCTCGAGTCAAATAATTCTTCGGCTAAAGCCGTCGACACAGCCGTGAATGGAAACTTGAAAGCCAAACGGCTTTAGTTTATCGTACCCGTCCACGTGCCAGCAGAAGTTGGATCCAGGTGACACATACATCCTGCGCTGAAGGCAACGGCTCCTTCTGTGTTCCACTCCCCTAGGATCGACCTCCCTTAACAATGACTCTACTAATCGCCGAGGAACATTAATCCGGTGTCTGAGACGCAAGACATGCCATATAGTCCTGTAGCCATTAAGGCTTTCAGGACCAGTACATATTTCTTGCAAAATGAGATCCCTGACGCGTTCCTTGAGCTCCTCGTCTACTTTTTCACGTCTCTTAAGAGCTTCTGTCTGAGAGACCGGGGCAGACTTGGAAATGAAGGTCGGCCGATTTCGCTTAAAATTGGTACACAAAGTCGTTATGTGGACTTATGCAATATGCCAAAGTTTCAGGTTCAACGACCTTCTTTCAGCCAAGTTCTGGATATCAGCCCCTCAGGGGCCCCTGAGGCAGATTTTTAGTGTCATTTTGGCCACTTTTCAATCTCTCGTTTAGCAACGTACAATTAATTTTAGACAAAACCAAAACCATAATTGTAATGCCCTATCCTTAGGCTTCTATGGGTAAAAACATTCGCCCAAGGGAATTTTTTGTTAGTCTGTGGCTGTGATCACGACTTGGTCCTATTTGAAGCATATGGGAAGCAACCGGAAATGGCCTGTTTTTCAGACCGCATATTTTCCATGTCCATGTTTTATCTCGTGAAGTCTTAGTATCCCTGCAAAGTTCAGCCCTTAGTTTAGTAATACCAAGAAAAAAAAATACTAAGGTTGAGGCTTTTTTACTACGAGACACTTTTAAAGAAATTGCCTACTACGCACCCCCTGTCAAACTCTTAATTACTTTTTAGGAGAGATTTTTAGACACAAGCTGCACAATTAACAAACAATCAATGATCCCAAAGTAAATTATTTAAAGGAAATATATATTTTCAAACCATAAACTAGAAATTAATCTTCCTACTGACGGATTTGAAACTAAATTTTATGTACCATTTGTACCCTGTACCCAGGGGACTGGAAGGTGAGGGGAATCTTTATACGTTGATAACAAGAAAAGTAATCAAAACACAATGAAACAAGTTGTTTACTGAGTGTATAAGTTAGGTGGCAAAAGCTCAGAAAAAAAAGCCTTATTGATGGGGCTCTGCCTTGTTTCCGTGGCAACCTTGCTTTGTCAGGCTTAATTACCCTAAGTTTGACTTTTCTCATCTAATTCTCTGTTTTTTATTGACGTTTTCAAGGTTTCTTGGGGAAAACATAGTTTTTTTGCACCTTTTAATTCTTTTAGTACCCTTTCTCTTCTCTTTTAATTTTGTTATACCTGGCAAAAACGATATTTTGATTTCATGGAATAGTCATGAAATCCAGACCGGTGGATTCAATATTACGGATGTTTTGAAATTTATGACATTCTAACGTCACGTGCCTTCATAGCTGACTATTCACCATGGTTAGAATTTTAAGCCGTGAGTTTTTTCTCCTTTCCCCTGACAGAAGATCACAAATACCCTGTGTGACTAGTGGTACCCAAATTTCCGACTTAATTGTGACGCACCCAGAGATACTTTCCTTCAAGCTTCCGTCCTAGCTCCTCTTTGGTATCGATTCTAAATAAGAATACTAACGTTACGATAGAGATTGAAAGTAAGTAAGCCTCGTGATACAATAGAGGGCCAAATTACTTCCTATTTTTGTCAGGAGATTACATTGTTTGAGCATGATACACGAAGCGTCTCCGCTGTGATTTAATATTGGGCATGTGAAACTACTTAATTCATCTCCAAGCCCTTTCGACTTTTCAAGTGAAACGACATCCAATATGGCGTCGAAAATGTTAGAAATTGATTTGTGGGTGGGTAGACAATTTAAGTTAGAGATATTTTGTTTAAGTGTGTATGCAGATGATGATGGAACAACGATCCTTGAACCAATGGAACGAATTAAAGACATTAAAGCGTGTAAAAAAAATCTTTGAACGTGCAAAATAAATTTATGTCTAATGAACATGCATGCAGTAACTCTACCCTTGGATGCTTATGGATGCAATAGGTATTACAATGCCGAGCGCCTGAAATATGCTATCTGAAACGTCAGCAGTAACCTTCTTTGATTTCTTCAATTTCTTTATTCTCCTTGATGGAAAGGGTGCTGACATGGCCCACTTTGGTCACGCAAACGGGTGAATTTTCGGCGGTGACGTTGGCAATCTTCTTTAATTCACACTTTAACTTCCATTCAGGGAAATTGTCAACTCTATAGGACGTGGCCAGTTTATTAGTACCAGTGCCCACTTTAATTTGACCAGCAGGTGGGTAACATCACGATCTAACGTCGCTAATGGGAGAGTCACAGCAGGCTCTGGCGGCTTGTTATCTCATGCCCCGCATATGTCATCTTCTTTCCAAACAGGACACTGTATAATCATGTTTTCAGTTTTCCAGGAGACTAAATTGTAATAGCCAGACTTTTTCGCTCCTCTGCCTTTCAAGCACACTCAAATGATAGTTTCTTTCCTTTCAAATAGACAATCAAGCCGGCAAGATGTCCACGTGCTGGCCATATATTCATTTCACAGTTGCATTTTATCAATTTACGACAGACTGAAGTAAACATGTAACGTAGTAACGCGTTCAGATTCTATACAAAACTGGCAACTGCCTAGCACATAGCACGGTAGCGGCCTAATGGTTAGCGGGCTGGACTCCGGATCGAGCGCTCCTGGTTACTAGGGCGTTGTCATGTCGTCTTGGAAAAGGCAATTTTCTTTCACAGTGTCTCTCTCCACCCAGATGTATAAATGAAAGCCGGTGATTATCATCCTGTCCAGGGAAGAAGAGCAATAACCAATTTAAGCTCCAGCAGGCATGACACACTGGACTTTGTGACGGCTTACCATACTACCTACACCAAGCATACTGGTCGTCCTTGGGATTATCGCTTCTTATCATGGAAATCGGAGTTAAGCGCCAGCAATCCTACCACTAGGGTGCTATAAGCAGTAGTCTTTGAAGGAAAATCCACTTCTCCCCTGCCCTATCTTTGGATATTTGCAGTACACCGACTTAGTCTGGATCTGTGCGCACTGAGAAAGCAACAAAAGGAAAATCCCGATGGAGAAAGGGAAAGTGTGCCGATGAGTAATTTTCTTGTAATTTAGTCAGCCATTCAGCGGCTTGGCGGGGAAAACGGACCATCTTGGACTTCCTCAATTTATAATACCTAAGCCGTTTGCACCGGCGGACTGGGTATGAATAAATATTCTGTAACATATCCATTCATTCTTCAGGTTCTCATGCAAGTTCTATACTTAATCATTCTATGTTGTATCAAGGAGACAAATCTAGACGAGAAAAAAACTGAACTTCAAGACAATCATAGCCAGAAAACTTCAGATAAGTTGGTGTGTCATGAACTCGCTACCTACGGTATGAATCAACCTGAATTTTCATCACTCGCAACGACACACTCACGATCAATTTATCGCCGGGGCTAAGGTTTTTAATGTTGCTTCACTTTTAAGGGATTATAAGAAAGGGGCATGTCTCTAAATCTGTAGCCAGAGAAGCATTCATAGTACGTGAATTTATCCAGACACCTTGCATATAGACTGGAATAGTGAGACTGCATTTAATTTTACAATCAGCTTTCAATATATTCGAAATTTCCTTAAGGTTCAAGTGATTTTTAAGTAGTGTCATGAGAGACGTTGTGATTGCATTTAGAATGACTGATAAGTTGTTTTTCTTCAGAAAAGAAGTCCAGCGACTCCATTATCCGTAATTTTCAAGACTTCTTCCACAAAATTTATGACCGCTGCCAGACCAAAATCTGATCGGCCCTTAAAAAAATCACATGAAAATATCTGATTAACGGTAAGTCTTTTCGGTTAAAATTAACTTCATGATCAGAGTCTCTAATTCACGAATTAGAAGAAAAGAAACGTATTAATCGAAATCAAATGGCTCATTTTTACAGACACGCTTTGTTGAAACTTCAACCGGAGGTGGCCTGGTTAGTCATTTTCTCGTAAGTTTTTTCTTAGTAAAAAAGCCTCAACCTCAGTATTTTTTTTCTTGGTGTTACTAAACTAAGGGCTGAACTTTGCAGGGATACTAAGACTTCACAATATAAAACATGGGCATGGAAAATATGCGGTCTGAAAAACAGGCCATTTCCGGTTGCTTCCCATATGCTTCAAATAGGACCAATTTGTGATCACAGCCACAGGCTAACAAAATATTCCCGTGAGCTAATACTTTTACCCATAAAAGCCTAAGGATACGGCATTACAATTATGGTTTTGGTTTTGTCTGAAATTAATTGTACGTTGCTAAACGAGAGATTGAAAAGTGGCCAAAATGACACTAAAAATCTGCCTCAGGGGCCCCTGAGGGGCTGATATCCAGAACTTGGCTGAAAGAAGGTCGTTGAACCTGAAACTTTGGCACATTGCATAAGTCCACATAACGACTTTGTGTACCAATTTTAAGCGAAATCGGCGGACCTTCATTTCCAAGTCTGCCCCGGTCTCTCAGGCAGAAGCTCTTAAGTCCATAGTCTTTCAGCCTTCGCTTAAGAGTTCGCTGATTCATTGTAATATTATGTTGCTTTTCGAACATCAGAGTAATATGCCTATACGTAAGACCTCTGTAAAAGTAATACTGACCCACGAAGTAACTCGCCGTGTTGAGTTGTTTCAGCCGATTCGTCCTCGCTGGAGCTGCTCGAGTTTCCACTGGACGCCATATTTATTAAACTCTGTCTTCGAAAAAGGGCGCGAATCTTAGAGCCTACTACTAGGTCTCAGGCCTTGTCGTTGAAATGCGTGCGCATAGTTTATTTCCCTTTCATTTGTGGCGTGCGGTTAACTTTTGTTTGCAGTGTTGATTTTGCTTTCTCTTCAGTGTGCCTTCAGTTTTTTTGCTGTGAGATTTTTTTTTTTACTTTATTTGGGGATTGATTTTGCTTTCACTTCCAGTCTGCAATCCACTTTTCTTAGCAGTGTGCGTTTTGCTTTCATTTGCAGTGTGCGTTTAATTTTTTGGCGGTGTGCATGCGTTAATTATAGGAGTGCATTCGATCTTTCATTGGCAGTGCTGGTTTGACTTCATTCGTAATATCTTTGATTTAGTGTGCAGCGATATTTTTTGTTATTTTGTGTTTTTTCTGTTTTGTAAAGTTGTCCCTAATGGGCCACCGTATAAATGAACAGAAGACTGTGACCTTAAGGAAAATGTCAGAAATGTAAGCTTATATTTGTGCATGATACAGTCATTCGTAGTATCTTTGATTTAGTTTGTAGTGATATTTTTTGTTATTTTGTGTTTTTCTGGTTTGTAAAGTTGTCCCTAATGGACCACCGTACATTTAAGCTTATTTTACCAAACAACGAAACTGACAGAGATCATTTTTAAAGGCCATTTATGTGTTCAAGTTCAGCCTTAGACGCGCAATTCATCAAACGTTTAAAGGGAAGTGGAAAAGAAAACATACCCCACAAACCGGCTATTGAATAACTGACATCTCAAACAGCTCAAAGCCAGGGGTGTTTTGTTTGCTTTCCTCTCCACTGTCGCTTTTAAGAAATGTCTGGTTCCATTTTGTTCTTTTCTCTCGTCGAAAAGGCCGTGAAGGACAGAAAGCTCAACCACCAAAAGCTTCAACCATGTGCAGCTTGTTTTCAATTCTTCGGTAAACTGATCCAAATTTAGCTTAACGAATTCTTGAGTAACGCCTTTACCGACTGCCATTTCCGTTTGTTGTCAGCTTGATGTTTAGGTGAACTGAGCACTTTAAAATTGTTTGTTTGCCCGAGGAACTATTACCTCGCCGCTATTCAAGAAAAATTTTGATATGTCGCCTTGTCAGATTGTTGAATACACATTTTCGCGCGGTTTATCGCGGTTTATCTCAAAAGTCTCAATGTTATCAGAGAACTGGTGACCGTGCAACATGGAACTATTTAGTTGTGGATGCGCTTGGGTAGTTGGTTAACCACTCAAGAAGCTAGAGTCGCACTCGGCTATCGCCCCGCGTGACTGTTACGCTTCTTTCGTGCTTAGCAACCTCCCGCGTGCATCCGTAACTCGATAGTTGCACGCTGCATGCTTGCCATTTCTTAAACATGTCTCGACATGCTGGTACATTGTTTGACTTTAAGTGTAGGCGTAATTACGGAAACAAGAACGTCTGTTATAAAAGACAAACACTAAAAGAACTTACAAAATATCGCTACCAGAAAGCAAGAAATTTGTAATATTAGTGCACAATGATAGTTGATGAGTAATGATGGGTAATCGATGAGTAATCAATGGGTCATCAATGGGTAATCAATAATAGTAACCCATATCCTTTTAACTTCTGGACTACATATCCTGTATCCATTGACCACTATGTACAACAACATCGAACATTTTTTGAACATTTTTTTAACATGAAGTCAATGCGAGGAATAGTCATGTTTGAAGTTGGCCGAGAATATAAGACGGGGTAGAGGGGGTAGTTTTGTACCTTACTTATTACCTTTAACAGGGGCGAAAAGGGTAAGAAATAATAAATCAGATCGAGGTTGACAAATGAATGAATAATGTGTTTTGTTTTATTCCCCGAAGTTTTCGGAGCCAAACTAGAATTTAAGGATATCGTTGGCCTACCAGTATTTGAAACGGTGTTCAATACACTTTACAGGCATTGCAAGCTCACTAAAGCCTCACTTTTCCGAGAGGAAAATGTGTAAAAGAAAAAAAAGGAAGTGGAGGGTTGGTGTTTTCATGATGTAAATGGAATTTAGCAATTAGAATTTAAAACACAGCTCGTTGATATACTTACAGCCGCCTCAATCTCTTTAAACCGGAGAGAACATTTTCTGGTAAATTCTGAATATTATTTCCTTGTAGGTTTCTGCGATAGACAAAAAAAAAATGTTTGTAAAAATAAAAAAATTCTTGGCATCAATATCGAGTTTAAGAGTACACAGTGTAAAATAATATTGTAACGTCGAAATAATTAAGCTAACTTTTATTTAATTATTTCTTAAGGTACACATCATTAATAAAAGCGTTCCAACCACCTTGCCCTCTGGAGCAAGAGCAACGTAAGTACCTGGTACCTTGATCTCCTCTTGGTTCAGGGCTAATTTCTGGATGGAAAATACTTTTCATGTCTTTAGGTGGGGTGGAGTGGCATTTGCTTGTTTATCACTATGTTGGAAGGTTCTGGTTAGATTAGAATAACACTGAAAGCATGACATGGATATGCGAAGTTTCACTAAAACCTGAGGCCAATTTACAATTTATGGGAAGCCAGACTTTGAAGTGAGTCCATCATAATGATTGAAAGAAAGCTTTTCCTGTCATTGCATCAAAAAAAAAAAAAAAAAAAAAAAAATAGATAAATAAATAACACACAACAACAGCGTGTAAGTTCTTCTAAAGAAAAACATCTTGGAATAAAACGCGCAACAAACGTTGTACTTCTAATGAACAAACTCAAACCGCTCTTTTTTTGCTTGTCTTCGATTTGATGATCTACTGCAACCAAATTAGCAATCAGCAAATCAGAAACCGTGCCTACTCTCCTGACACGGTGAGATATTAGGTCACTGACCTGATATGGCTACGTTATCATGGTCACTTGGCCGAATTTGGGAAGAGTAAATACCGAATCATGCCTTGTTTGTAAAGCTTCGTCAGCATAGCAGGCTTGTTAGGTTTCGATCGCCAATCGACCAAACTCACCTGATATGCTACCAAAGCGTTCCAGAAAGTACCATGAGTACTTAAAAATAATAGTGACTAAAACTGGCAGACGGTTGTAGACCCTAGACAGTCTAAAACAAGCAGCTCATGCCGATAAGTTTTGCTACTTCAGCCCTCTTCTGTTGCAACAGAAGGAGGTTTTTTTTCCTTTCGTTATTAGAAAACTGATTTGGCAATAACCACATTTCATATTTTCTATGACAAATAATCGTGGAAGAAAAATCAAAAGAGGATGTCATCGACCATCCTCCAACCGCCACCTGCCTGACCAAATGTGGAAAAAAAGAGGGGATGGGTGGGGTGGGGTGGGCGTTTCCTTGTTTATCCTGATTCTACTGAATTTTACTTAGATCAGAGTAACATTGGGGAAAATGGCATTGAAATGTAAAGCCTTGCTCTAACCGAAGAAAACAATTTCTGTCAAATTCCAAATATTATTTCTCGATAAGTATCTGCTATAGATAAAGACACAAGTAAAAATATGTATATCTAGTAATAGTGGTGAGATTATGGATACACTTTGTAATATGATAATAAAGTTTACTTTTATTAGAATTGATCCTGTGCACCATACGTCCAAACCAAATACAATGGAAGTTCCCTTAACGGACACTCTTGTAAGCCGACAGGTCAACTTACGACCTCCTTCACAAAACCAGTTAATTTGAACTCCCGTACAAACTCTGTGCTTACTCGTTCTCGAAAGCAGTCACAGACACGTTGAAGAATTGCCATTTAAAGTGTTCCTTTGTTTTTAAGCTCTCGTAAGCGGAAACCCGAAAGAAATTGGGCCTGACTATGAAAGCTACTCTCTGCATGAACATTTCTAAGCTATGGTCCTGCATTTTGTTGCACTGAAGCTGTTAATGTTAATGCTGGCTACATTTATGATTATTTCTTTTGCATGATTTTCCCAGAAGGTGCCAGTCTTTGCAGAAGTTGGCAAAACAATTGCTAATTTGTTTGAAAAAATTAACTTAAAGGCATAAACAAATGTTCTAATTCAAGTAATGACGTTTTGTCTAAACGGACACCAAATTGAAGATTAAGGTCTAAAACCTTTATTGTCTTCCGCTATTTTAAGATGCGTCCTCTGCGAGTCAGAGGACAACTTCGATTATGGTGTGGTGTTTTAGCAGAGACCCATGATGTCAAGGCCAGGGGATAAAATACGTAACAACAAATATGGAAAACGACCCAAACAATTTCATACATGTATAAACTTGTTAACTTTAAACACGGAGTATTTTTCGATCGAGAATTACTCGAAAAAGCACATGAAAGTAAGAGGTTGCCCCAAAGTGGAGAAGTTGTCCAAGTTACTCTAGAATTTGCTTGAAATTTGTGATCCACCCATCAAGACTCGAAAAACACGAAAACTGCATTCACTGACAAAAGAGGAAAAAATAACCTAAAACACGAGAAAGACGTAGTGATGTTGGAAAAAAAACCTAACCAAAGCAAAATTATCCCATCGTAAACATAACCAAGACCGTCAGGCCTTTACAAGCAACCCGCCCCAGGCAAAGCGGTTTTAGAAGAACACAACTACTGGTGGAGCTGTTTTGCCATGTAACACGACCTTAAGCAAAACAATTTTGTTGGGAATACGCGCTAAAACGAAGCAGTGTGACTAAGAAAGAAGTATGACCAGAATTAGGCCGAGCGAAGTTCACTTCAGGTAGACGCGAAAACAAGATAATGAATAGTTACTGTGTGGGTAGAACGGCACATGCAAGTCAAAGACTGAAGTAATTGCAGGAAACCTAGCCTGCGAACGCAGACGTATTTCCGGCTGTCACTTGGTTTCGCCGAAAAATAACGTCTGCGAACCCGAGCCAGAAAACGATTTCGGTGACGTAGGAATTATAAGCCAATCACAGTTTAGCTCAAATGAGCCCAGAACTACTGCGCGAGGTATTTGCTGTGAGGAGCATTCGAGTTTCATTCTATCATGGAATCTGATTGGCCAAGGAGAAACAAAAGTCATTACGTCACAGAAATCGTTTCCTGGCTCGGGTTCGTAGACGTTATTTTTCGGCGGAACCAAGTGACAGCCGGAAATTCGTCTGCGTTCGCAGGCTACAGGAAACCTGAACGACAAAGGCAAATCTGCCCTGCAGGAAAGGACAGAAAGAAAGTAGAAATTAAAGCGGTATGTGGAGACCACCTGACGAGAAGTGGAACCACCGGATACTCGATGCGACGAGGCAAAAGCAAAGAACGCATTCCATTCAGCCAAAACATCCACAAACATTGGAAAAGGTGACAAACGGTATGGACACTGATTTGCTGGTAAAGTGTCCAGAAAATCTTGAGCATTTTTAATCTCCGTAAAGCTATTTATTCAACAAAACAATTTGAAAGTTCCCGCTGGATTAAAATCAAATAGAACGGAAATTCTGGGTGAGAAATTTCCCGCATGTTTTTTTGGAAGGGCTTGATGACTACCAGTGCAGTGATCAGTACAGTGATATCATATCACGATGACATCAAGCGTCAGCTCCACTGACGGTCACACTTGTAAGTAGCCAACTGGTCTTCCTCGCTCCATTTGGGATTTTTAAGCCTGTTATGTTTATTTGCAATATTTGTTTCTTTCAGTTTAAGTGACATGCCTGAAAAGTAGCTAGCTGTAGCTAAGAGCATCCACCACTATATAAACATTCCGCAACGTCCAGCAGAACTCCTCGTCAGATTACTGACGTTTTACCAGGAAATATTCTCAACTTTCTAGGTAAAATAATGACACATCTAAATAACAACTACTTAAAATCGGAGTAAACTTTACTCAACATAATTCGCATTAACAATAATGGTTACGATTTACTCTACAGTTTGATATTCATATATGAACTCAGTTAAAATGACCTTGCTCTCCATGAGTTCTCGTAGCTCAGTGGATAGAGCGCCCGCCCGGTGTTCGGGAGGTCATGGGTTCGATTCCTGTCGGGGACTCAGAATTTTTCTTTGTCCCACGCTCGTGTCATGTTGATTAATTCACCTTCACATTTCATTACCGAGCTTAAAATTCACCACCTTTATTAACTTATCACTACTCACGATGACTTCGATAGGGTTGATCCTAGCAGTATGCAGGACACCTATCATATATGAACTCAGTTAAAATGACCTTGTTCTCCATGAGTTCTCGTAGCTCAGTGGATAGAGCGCCCGCCCGGTGTTCGGGAGGTCATGGGTTCGATTCCTGTCGGGGACTCAGAATTTTTCTTTGTCCCACGCTCGTGTCATGTTGATTAATTCACCTTCACAACATTTTAGGTGTTCACGGTTCGTAAAAGCGCTTTGTTTTCAACTGTTCGGTGTCGGCTTGGTCAGCTTCCAAATGGGCTGGCAGACTTTCGCAATCCTTAAATCAATTAAATAAACACAGGACAACGAAGGACAAGACCGTGGTGATTCCTTTTAGAAAACACCCAATCCCAGGTAAGAGTGAGAAAGAACCTGGGTTTCTTTAAGGCAAAATAATTCTGAAATCCAATCTGACCCTAACGTTATCGTTAACAATGTTGGTATAATATTCATTTCAAAGACCTCCCGTTAGATGTAATTTGAGCTTTAATATCGGGAAATTATAGTATCACTAAACACACTGTAAAAATGTGTGCATAATAGCGTAATCTATGTACCTGAAATCTTATTGACAGTAAAAACTGGCCAAGCACGTGGTTAATAAGTCGAAAGTTATCATAAAATGCACGACGGAAACACAAAACTACCGCGAGCGGTTGAGACAATGATGGCATAATAAAAGACAGTTTACATTTTGATAATCCAAATAAACAGTTAATTTCCTTTTATTTTCCCGCAGAGTTTGGTAAGAAAAATATCAAAGGATTTTATCAGTATTTTTATCTAGTTTTCGTATAGAACTAGCTGGTTGCACTACTCATTATCTATTCTGTTGTATATAGCGAGTAGCTTAGCAGTGTGCGGCTGTTAACAAAGTGGCATTCGCTTCTTTTCGTCTCGAACAAATAGTATGCTAAAACAATTAGATGATTTTCTCTCGATCTCCATGCGTAATATAGTACACTCAGACTGTCCCCTTAAGCGGTAGAAATCTCGAGCTCATAATCTAAAATAACTTTGAGCCGTGTTGTACTCTTTCAAAAGCCTCCTCCCTCCTGATAGCCATTGCACACAAACCTTTTTTTTCTTTTTCTTTTTCATTTTTCTAAAACAAAAACAAAAACAAGCAAAACAAAAGAAACAAACAACGAAAGAAAGAAATGAGAAGGGAAAAAAAAATAAACAAATAAGAAACAAACAAGATACAAAAGAGTTCGAGAAAGGAAAAATCAAAAAGTACCCTCCACCCTCCACTATCCTGGCCAGTTTTGGGCAAAGAGAACGGGGAACAGGGTGTTTGCTTGTAACAGCTCTGCTGAAATTTATCTCCGAATTTTAGTGCATTTTGTTAAGGATAAGATAAATTTGATTAAGAAAATGACATTGATGCACGAACTTGTACTACAACATAATTTACTATATATGGGAGGCCAGAGTTTGTGGTGAGTTAAACTTAAGCTTGATTAAACGCTTTTCTTTATATTTTACCTCTCACTTTCAATAATAAAAATGTAATGTTACTATTATAAATTTTTCACCCTCAGTTTGGGCTGTTATGGCAAATGCTTTGTGAAACTTTTCGAGTTAAAAATATATCAGGGTTTGGAGTTGGATCGATTTAAGTACAATTAAGCAATGTTGCAATTTCGATAGTACGCTGAACGAACTGTTTTGCATCGTCGTGTTAAAACTGAAGAAGTGTAGAATTTAATAATGTTTAAGAAAATCAAAAAAATAATTTGCGTCACTTTGCTTGTTTTATTTTTTCTTGTAAAACGTTTTGTCCAGTGTACTCTGTATATCAGACATAGACAGATAGTTTATTTTACTCGGAGAACACACTTAGCTATGGTAACGGTGCGTCCCATAGACTTGATAAGCAGCCGAGTCTACATTACGCATCAGCTAGTTTTTAGGTGCGTCAAGAAAACAAAATAACAAGATGAAAATGTATGTACAATTGATTAAAAACACCATTGGTTTATAAATATATTAAAATTCAAACTCGGCTTAGGAGAAAAAATAGAAATCAAGTCGAAATTAAAGGATGAGTAGATAATTTGTTTTGTTTTATTCCCCTAAGCCTAAGAGCTAAGTAAGAATTTTAAGGTATCACAATTGGCGCCTTTATTTTTTTTAACGTTGATCGATACACTTTACAAGCATAGCAGGCTCACTAGAGATTCGCTTTGTGAGTGGAAAATTTGTGGAAAAAAAAAAAAAAACGATGGAAAGGGTAGGTCTACTGCTCATGATTTTCGTGTCTTTTGCGCGCGCTTCACGAAGGCGTGTATATACACAACATGAAGAGATGTCCTTCAAGTTAGTTTTCTCTTAAACGAGCATGGTGAGCTATATTTTCTTTTATTACCGACGTTTGGTATACAATTAATTCTATATAACTAAACAGTTAAGGAATAATGTACGGAAGGAAAAAAATATATACCTTAAAGTGTCCTCAAAACCGTTACCCTAGGATACAAATTATGACCTTGAAAACAACGAGTGGAGAAACGTTTTAAGTCGATGTCGCTTTAAATTGTTTGAATATGCCATAAATTATATATTACATTGTTCCATATGCCTTAGAATTTCTACCTATCAAGTTTTTATGAAATCTTTCTTTCAAAAAAAAATCTGTTTTATCGACCGCAAAATGTAACGTGAACGGATAAAATAACACACGTGATTAGGCATAAAAGGGGTAAGATAGGCCCATCATATATCTTTTTAGAGATTGGTGACCTTCTTTTTAATTGTATTTCCTGAAAGAGCTCTGGGTAGGGAATATTCAAAGAAAGTTAAAAAAAAAATCGTTTGACAACTTTTATTTCTCAGGAATCACCTTAAGGTCATTCCTCACATTTGCATTGCGCATCCTTACTGCGCATAATTTATGGCGTCATTAGCGCGCGCTCGTGCACGCGCCCATTGAAAACATGACGGATTTGCCTTGATATTGAGCTCTGTCAGTTGAAAAATGGCTCTAGCTCACCAACGAGCACGGGCACCCCAATTTTTTTTTCCAGTCATTGTAATCAACTAATCATAAGCTTTGCGTGAGAAAGACTGATCTAATTTCTATTGCTGAAAATTGAATAAATAAGAAAAATAGCAGATACACTGTAGTCTTTTCTATTTTGCAGGCGGTAACCACGTCAAGAAATTTGGTTCAAATTTTTAATCAAGGATTTAACTTCCTGCCTGAATCAAACTTAAAATGTTTATTTGTGTCCGACACAATGTATTGACTCTAGTTTAATGCGTGTTCTTATGAGTCTGGGTTCACAAAGATTTTACAATTACTGGGAATGCGTTCTTATAATAAGCATTAAATAATGCCAAAATGGGGTATTTTCAATGCCTCACTGCTCCTTAATGAGCACGGGCACCCCCCTTTTTTATTTCAAAATTGAAATTATCATATGACAAATATTCAGTGGACAAAGTTTGAAAAAAATATATTGTCACATTTATTTCAGAGGAATTACCTTAAAACGGTAAAATAAACAAAGAACAAACGGGTAATAATTTCTGCCCCTAAAAGAAAGCGCGCAATAAGCGCTGGACTTCTATTAAATTCAATAAACTCAGGCTGTTTTTTACTCTTCTGTCTTCGATTTGATGCTCTACTGCACCCAGAATAGCAATCTGCCAATCAGAAGCCGTACCTAATGTCCTGACACCATGCGATATGAAGCCACTGACATGATATGGCTACGTCTTTATGGCAACTTGGCCGAATTTGAGTACGGTAAATACATAATCCCACCTTTTTTGGTATGCTTCGACAACACATCAGGCTGGTTTGGCTTCGGTCACCATGGGTAGTTTGGAGAGATTTCGAAACATGGGGCGACGAAACTCGCCTGATATGCCACCAAAGCGTAATAATAGTGACCAAAATAGATGGCGGCCTTAGACAGCTCAGATGAAATCTGATTATCAATCACTTTACTACACAGCACACCGGCACGTGCCGAGAACTTTTGCTAATTCAACCCTCTTCTGCTTCATCAGAGCGATTACTAGAAAACTCATTTGATAGTAACCACATACAATATAAATATTTTTTTGTTTATGACAGATAATTTTGATGTGTCCTCGTAGAGGAAGCAACAACAGATAATTTTATCAACCATCCTCAAACCATCATCCTCTTGACCAGTTATGAAATTAGAGGGGACGGGGGGGATGGGGTGGTGGTGGGGTGGTGTGGGAGCTTGCATGTTTATCCTGATTTTAGTTTATTTTGTCTAGATCAGAGTAACATTGGGAAAAATAACATTGATATGCAAAGCCTTATAGCCTGCAGCTGATTCACAATTAATTTGTCTGTTCACAGACGTTTCTTTTTTGGCCACTAGTTATTTTTCTTACAAAGCGCGATAGCGACCTCGAAGCGGGCGCAAAACAGTTTCGTCTTTCTCGGGGCCGAGCTTTTTCAAATCCCCAGCCGTTAATACTTTTGCTTCGGATCTGGACAAACTTAAAGCAAAATAGAGAGTTTGTGGACAGACTGACTATTAATGGGAGACCAGACTTAAGTTTCAAAAAAAAAAAAAACGCATTTGCTGAGCTTAAAACGATAAAATAAATAAGCAACAACAAAAAGCAACATCATGGTAATTTCTTTTCAAATACACTCTGAAAAGAAGCGCGCTCTAAAAGGTGCATGTACTTCTATTCAACAAACTCAGGCCAACTTTTTATGCGTCCGTGCTCGATTTTATGATAAATTAGAAGGGCTCAGCCAGGTGGATCTATGGAACACTAAAACTATTAAGCGTATTTTTGGCAGATGGGAAATGCTAGGTAAAAGTGCAAGAGGGACTGACTTTCCTCTAGTGAAAATGGCGAGTGTTGTCCATTATACCCAATGGGAGTCGAGTCGTCTAGCCTTGTGGTCAACTCGAGTTATCGGAAGTTATGTCGTGAAGAAAAAAACTGAGTGGGCTAAGGTTGTTGAAGACTGTACAAAGAAGCATAAAAAGAAGTGCGAACTGACTTGCTTGTGTTTGTTTTGCTGGAGCTACTTCAGGAGCAACCAAACGTTTGGTCTGCAGAGTATGAAAGGATGTGATGAGATATCCTGCTGGAAGCATCTTTTTATACCGCCTACTTGGTGTATCATGACTATGTCAAAGTGGTAAAACGCTGATGTTCTTGGTTCTCGAAAGGTAATTGTATAGGTTTCCAGGGGTATGTAATCGATGACATCAATGAGATCAATGAGTAATCGATAGGTAATCGATGGGTTATCAGTTGATTAGTCATTGATTATCGCCGATGAGCAATGAGCACTCGATGCGTAATCGACAGGCCACAAAATTTTCAGTCATCGATTAGTCATTGATTGCAAATTTTGCAAATCTGTATTTGCTGTTACTGATCTACATGTCTCGATATGCCGGTACGTTGTTAGGCCTTAAGCGTAGGCGTAATGACGTAAACAAGAACGTCTGTTAAAAAAGACAAACACGTAAAAGAATGAACAAAATATCGGTACAAAAAAGCAAGAAATTTGTAATATTAACAAAGAATGATGAGTAATCAATGGGTAATCGCTGAGTAATCAATAAGTCATCAATAACATCAATGGCAAATCAATGTCATCAATGAGTAATCAATGACATCGTTGAGTAATCGATAGGCCACAAATTATTGGGCTTCGATTACTCATCGATTAGTCATTGATCATCGCCAATAATCAATGAATAATCAGTTGATTACCCAACGTTTACTCGTTGATCATTCATTGATGTAATTGATCGTCGATTAGACACCCCTTGAGGTTTACAAAAACAAAAATTGTGCAAAAATATTCTGCTCCGTTGAGAGGGGGAGGGGTTTGAGTAACCCATATCCTTTTAATTTCTGCCCTATACATCCCATATCCATTGACCACTATACACAACAGCCTCTCACATTTTTGGAACACTTTTTTTTTTTTTTTTTTTTTTAACATGAAGTCAATGCGGGCAGTAGCCATGTTTGAAGTTGGCCGAAAATAAGGGACGGGGTGGAGAGGGGAGTTTTGTACCTTAGCTCTTACCTTTAACAGGAGTGAGAGGAGTAAGAAATAAAAAATCAGATCGGCGAGGTTGACGAATGAATGAATAATGTGTTTTGTTTTATTCCCCTAAGTTTTCGGAGCCAAACTCGGCTAGAATTTAAAGATATCGTAATTGGCCTACCAGTATTTAAAACGTTGTTCAATATACTTTACAGGCTTTGCAAGCTCACTAAAGTCTGACTATGTGACCTCTTAGAACAGACGGAACTGGAAAATATGCCAGGCATTCTCCTCCAGCTCGGCTTTCGCAAAGCCTTTGACACAATCGAGTGGCCAATGATTCAGCAAGTCCTGTCAATTTTCAACTTTGATGTTTCTATTAAGCGTTGGATAGAAACTTTCTACTGTAATGCAGAGAGTTCCGTTATTAATAATGCTTTCACTACTATGCAGCTCATGTTGTCTCGAGGGGTAAGGCAAGGTTTTCCACTATCACCCTATCTCTTTATTCTATCTACGGAGATACTTGCGACTAAAATACGGTAAGATAATTCGATTTGCAGCATTTTTATCTTTCGTAAGGAACTCAAAATTCGCCAATTTGCGGACGACACCTCTCTCATTTACAGTAACCTAATATCGGTCCAAAACGCCTTGCTCATACTAAACGAGCTCGGGATTTTATCTGGCCTAAAACTCAACGAATCCAAAACCAACGTTCTTTGGCTAGGTCCATGGAAACAGCATACCGAAAGACCTCTCAACTTCATATGGAGGAAAGAACCGTTTAAAGTCTTGGGGATTCATATCTCTTACGATAAGGCGGGAAATGAGAGAAAAAATGTCAACCAAAAAATTGAAAACCTTAATGCAAAGCTGGGCACCTGGAGATTGCGCCAACTTTCTATCTTCGGGTACTGTTTAATCGTTAAGTTTCTAGGGATTTCACAGATCGTTCACTCTATTGCCGTGCTGACATTCACAAGGATTACATTGCAAAAATTCAATCTTCAACTTTTAAATTTATTTGGAAGGAAAAGCAGGACAAAATTAAACGGAGAGTTCTATATCAAGATTATGAAGGAGGTGGTCTACGTGTAACACTCGTTGAAACTTTGGATAAGGCTCTACGTTTGGCATTGATTCAAAGGCCCCTAAAAAGTGACAGCCGGGGGACAGAAAATTGCAACATCATCGCCTTGTTCCATCTTTAAGAAATATGTGGGCCTATACTTCTTGCTTCACTGTAACTTTGAGGAAAATTTCCTAAAGTCCATTGAAATGCCATCCTTCTACAAGCAAATTCTCAGTTTCTTTTTGGAACTGAAGAGTATCTATGACACGAACAGAGACCAGGAATTAATCCTTTTTAACAACAAAGAAATACAAATACGTGGTAAAACTATGTTTTATCAGGATTGGTTTGACAAAGGAGTCTACTCAATTTGTGATATTCTCGACTCCAGTAGAATGTACTTAAATTTTGCAGATTTCTGTCGGAAATTTTCAGTTGAGTCCAATTTTCTAACCTATTTTCTGTCGGCTATCCTTAAACGACTGCTGGAAAAGGCGAGGGACTCTTTTGGCACCAATCCAATTTTTACTCTAGGGAATTCCACATGTCATCTGTCACCGTCGCTGTCGATCGACCTATCTAAATTAACATGTAAAGATTATTACTGGCTTTTTTTGAACAGGAAGGAACCTTGCGCAACTGGCCCTAGCAAGTGGCAACGCGACCTTCCACAGTTCACTCTCTCTTGGAGCACAATTTTTAAGCGGATAAAGTCAATCAGTAAGCAAAATAAATTAAAAGATTTTTTTACAAACTTGTTCATCGCAGTGTCACCACAAAGAAAGAGTTACATTTATACCGAATTGAAGACAAAAAGAGTTGTCATTACTGTGCGGATGACGACTCTTTAATGCACTTCTTCTTAGGTTGTCGTATTGCGGTCGACTTTCTCCGGAAAGTGCTATGCTGGTTTAATGAAAAGGAAAACTCTTCGATCACTTTAAACTCAAAAGAAATACTCTTCGGAGCAGTTACTGATAACGATAATTAAATAATAATAATAATAATAATAATATTTTAATAATAATAATAATATTTTAATAATAATAATAATAATAATAATAATAATAATAAATGTCTTTCTCCTCTATGCCAAATTCTACTTTCATTTCCAGAAAATCAACCAACGTGCATGTAATTGGGATGTTTTTGTCCGGAAACTAAATTTTATGTTGAAAATAGAAGGGTTCGCTTAGTGCAATTTGTCTTCTACTTCTCGTAATAAAAAAAAAAAAAAAAGAAAAAGAAACCTCGCAAAATTTTCATCTTAGCAATTACTTAAATTGAATAGAATATATCCTGTAGAAATCAGTTGTAATTATATGGTATTATTATTAGTACAGTGGTTACCCGTAAGAGTTGTATGTAGCGGTATGTTAATGTTGAAAAAAACGTATTGTAGGTAAGTTTGTCGTCAGTATTGTATTTAAGTAGTTTATTGTAATTAACATATTATAGGTAAATTTATTATACAAAAAAAAAATGTGTGGCTATATCATAAGCTGAGACTCAATTAAAATGTGCAATCAAGTAAAAAAAAAAAGACTTAGAGATATGCACGGATATGTAAAGCTTCACTATAACCTGAGGCTAATTTTCAATTTATGGGAAGAGAGACTTTGGAGTGAGTCCATTATCGTGATTAACAATTTTTTTTCTGTCCTTGAATAATAATAGCGAAAAAAAAAAAAAAAAAACACTCGACAACAGCGTGATAATTTTTCATCAAAAACATCTTGGAACAAAACTCAAATAAAAGACGTACGTCTACTGAATAAACTCAGGCCTTTTTTATTCGTCTGTCATCGATTTGATGATCTACCGCACTCAAATTAGCAATCAGCAAATCGGAAACCGTGTCTATTGTCCTGAGACGGTGTGATTTCAAGTCACTAACCTGATATGGCTACGTTATCATGGTCACTTGGCCAAATTTAGGAAAGTAAATACCAAATCATACCTTCTTTGTTATGCTTCGGCAGCATAGCAGGTTTGTTAGGTTTCGATCGCCATGAGTATTTTGGCGAGACTACGAACCATGGGTCGACCAAACTCTCCTGATATGCTAACAAAAGCGTATCAGAAAGTACGATTAGTATTTACGAATAATAGTGACTAAACCTGGCAGAAGGTTGATGGCCTTAGACAGCCTAAAACAAACCAGGAACCATTCACTTAACTAGCAGCAAATGCCGTCAGTTTCTGCGAATTCAACCCTCTTCTGCTGCATCAGAGCGATTTTTTTTTGCTTTTTTCATTATTAGAAGACGGATTTGCTAATCACCACTTTCCATATTTTCTTCGACGAATAATCTTTATGTGACTTCGTGGAAGAAATATCAAAAGAGGATTTCATTGACCATCCTCCAACCGCCACATTCCTGACCAAATGTGGGGAAAGAGACGAGTGGGGTAGGGTGGGAGCTTGCTTGTTTATCCTGATATTAGTGCATTTTGTTTAGATCAGAGCACCATTGAAAAATTACATTGATATACAAAGTGTTGCCATAACCGAGGAAAACATTTTCTGTCAATTCCAATTATTATTTCTAGGTAAGTATTATGCAATAGATAAACTGAGTGATAAACATTTATATCTAGCATGGTGAGGTTATGGCTACACATTGTAATGATAATAAACTTTACTTTTATTAGAATTGATCCTATACACCATACGTCTGAATTAAATACAATGGAACCTCTTCTAACAGACACTCTCGTAAGCGAACAGGTCAACTTACGACCACCTTCACAAAACCCGTTTGAACTGCCATACAAACTCAGTGCTTACTTGCTCTTGTAAGCAGCTACGGACACGTGTAATTTAAATTTCACATTTAATTTTTAAGCTCTCCAAAGGAATTGGGCCTGACTATGAAAGATACTCAGAAACAATCGTAAGCTATGGTCTTGCATCTTCCTGCACTGAGACAGTCAATGTTACTGCTGGCTACAATAAGATTATGAAAATGAAGAGTTATATTACAAGTTAAACGATGTAATTAGAATTTAGCAATTGATATTTGAAATATTAATCGATATACTTAGAGGTATCAATAAATAAATAAATAAATAAATAAATGAATAAATAATTAATTATTAGTCCGTCCACAGGCCTTTCGTTGTTGTCTACTAGTTATTTTTCTTCTGCGCGCAAGGGGACTGCGAAGTGTACACAAAACACTTTTGTCTTTCCCAAGATCATCTCCATGTGCTCGAGCTTTTTCAAATCCCTTGCGGTTGCCACTTTTTCTTGGGATATAGTCGAAGTCACGACAAAATAAATATCTTTTGGACAGAATAAT
This sequence comes from Orbicella franksi, assembly GCF_964199315.1. Classification (NCBI taxonomy): domain Eukaryota; kingdom Metazoa; phylum Cnidaria; class Anthozoa; order Scleractinia; family Merulinidae; genus Orbicella; species Orbicella franksi. Next base: position 25,366 of record NW_027671090.1, read on the forward strand.
AATTAAGGCAGGCCAGACTTTAAAGTGAGTTATACCTACGTTTGACAACAACAACAACAACAACAACAACAACAAAAATACGCAACAACAAAGAACAACACTATGGTAATACACTCTGTAAAAAAGTGCGCACTCAAAGCCGTCCATCTATTCAACAAACTCAGGCCAGCTTTCATGTGTCTCTGCTCGAATTCATGATAAATTAGGACAGCTCAGCAGAGAGGATCTGTAGAACGTCAAAACGATCGAGCGTATACTTGGAGGATGGAAAATTCCATGTAAAAGTGCGAGAGGAATTGATGATCGCGTGAAGTGATACTTGCCTCAAGAAAGCTATAGTAACTGGAAACATGTTATCAACGACTAAACGGTAGCAAACGTTAAGTGCTTTATAAAGAAAATACTAGACAATGGGTATGAGTAGCCAACCAACTAATATGTTTACTTTTAAGCTTAATTTTGTCTGTAGGCAGCAGGGCGAGGTTAGCAATTTCAAGCCCGAGAACACAGTTTTTCACTATACGGACGACCCTTAGCCGGCAAATAACAATTTGTTCTTCTCTCTCCTGCGGTATATTGGCTTACACTGTAAGTGGGTTTGTTTTTGCCACTGTGTCTCTGAATCGGCTTACGTGCCGTCTGCAAACCATTCCTAAAAAGCCTCCTTAACCACCAACTTACATACTAGACACAAAGGAATCTATGAAAGAACAGATTCATATCTTAGAAATTAACTTTTCTTGCATTTTGCTCACTTCTAACCAAAAACAGATCAAAGAGATAAACTCGACTGAAATTGACTCAGTTTTTTAGTTAAAGCTGTACGCCGTGATAAACACAAGATTACGCCCAATTGCAGCGTACAACCAAACTCACAAGCTTAAAACATTCGTTAGAATTTATTCATAGTGACTTCCCCTGACATTTTAAAGTGAATAGCGAAAACGTTGTGTAGATTAATCGTCGATGGAAGTATGAAAAGGGAAAAGGAAGGCGATTGGCACTATTTCACTCACTAAAATTGATCAACACGACAAATTTCACCCCCTTTTTTCTCGCCGTTTAATACCTTACATACTTACATACTTTATTTATTTCAACGCGGTAAAATGTTCGGTAAATTATTATAATAGTATAAAAAAAGAAAATTTTAATTACAAGTACATTGTTTTACACGATTGCCGTGTGGGAGCCCAACTGACAGTTGTTATAACGTTGGTCAATTTCCCTTTCGAAGCGTTCAAGAGAGTCTGATTTCCGTAAATAAGCGGGTAGGTTATTCCATATAAGCGCCCTGCTATAGCCAAAGCCACGCTTGCAGTAGTCTGTGTGCGGCTTGGGCGGGTCTAGTTTGAGCTCAGAATTTCTTAGATTATACGATGTACTGCGGATGCTAAACACGTTTTGCAGGTACGGCAGAGTAAGCCCTCCCATCCCCCATCTCCCCCCTCCCCCGCCAATTTTTCAGTTTAAACATCAACATCGCCTTAAGACTTTTTTTTTTCTTTCCTGCGTGTGGAAAGATTGTTCAAGTGGAGTCTATTTAACAGAACTAAAAACTGGCACTTTTGTCATACCTAGACTTGGAAATGACCCTGGCAGCCCTAAGTTTTTGGAGTTTATCGTATAAAGACGTTCGTGCTAATTGTTACTGCGCACGCAAATTCACACGCCACGTCATGCACCGAGCGCATGCTCAGTAATAAAAAGAACAATGATAGGGCAGATGGCCATTGCTGTAGCTTTGCCTAGATTTAACGATCTTGGACGTTGGGTGATCCCTATGTTTCTTTTGATGGATCATTTTCTCTACCGATTTTCTACATTTAGCGAGAAAATGAAGAACATTTAAGCATTAGCAGTTTGAAATTTTTGCAAAATGCACCGTCGAATTCCATTGTTTTTACTCTTGGTTTTATCTGTGCGGTGGTTTCAAATGCGTCTAGAAGGATTAAGTTTTGTGAAAACGTTGGCAACATTTCGACTTATTTACGCAACATACCCTCTTCCAAAAAATATGACTACGATCGTTTACCTCCGTTGACTCACCTTCGATATTTTTAATTATAAACCCCTGTAAATCATGCTGAGTAACGTGCGCCAATTTTTCAAAATCAGGATAGTTTTCCACACGCTTTATCTCTGAAACGAAGTCCGTGACAAGCATTTTTTTTTTGGCATTTCTGACACAAGTAACTCATTATCTGACTGTAGTAAATATTAAAAAAAATCTATCGACTTGAAAATTTTCCTTAAAGTCCCTGTTGTAATGTAGGTAACGTTACCGAGTTGATTTATGCTCGGAACGTCGATCGCAACATGTAACTTTCACCTTGTCAAGTTAGGTCTTTTTTCCCTTTTTAACTGCTACCAAGAACTATTGGACTATTCAAAAGTTGAGCGTGTCCAGACACCTTAAGTTGTTATAGCCTTTGTTATTTTTATGCTTCAAGTAAGAGTAGAATTATCTTTATATCGCGTATTATTGCCTGTAATCGTTTAGTATCTTGTATTAAATTTGAGTGCTTATATCTGTTACTTAACTTAGATTTCTGTTTTTTCATTGTCGTATTTCAGTTCGAACCGATTTACGCGACATTCAGTGCGTGGATTGTCTGTTTTGAGACTAATTGAGTTTTGTAATTGTACTACGAACCTTATCACTCTTCAATAAACTCTGTTCACGTTACTGTTCAGCGATTAATTCTTGTCGAAATTTTGTAAAAACGAACTCGACAACGGTCTGCTTATGGGATTTACCTGGATCTTAGTTTGGTAATCTGTCCTTGTGAATTACAAGCCTATCAGTGCTATTTTATAGCTGTGAGCTGTGTTTGGAAAAGAGAGAGGGAAGGATGGCAGTGTCTGTCAACTCCACTGTTCCGTTTCACTTCAAACAGGCGCGCTATGGTAAAGATTGTATGATTGATAAAAAAGGAAAAACAGGTGTTCTTTGTTCGCTTGTTAGCTAGTAGTTTCCAAGTATTAATGCCGACGTCATCGCAAAGATTTGTTTACTGAGGTTCTTGAAGCGATTTGGCTACAAGTTAAAACTTCTAGAACCCTGGCCCTATTCTCTGTCATCTACAGACCACCTGATGACAACCTTTTCTCCGAACGCATCATCACGCCACTTGAAAAAGCCTGGTTGAGATCTGAGAATATTTTTCTACTTGGCGACTTCAACTGTGACTTCTCTTTCCAAGGCGATCCAGACAACATTCTGCACCGAAATACAATCAAACTGCGTTCTATCTTTGAGACGTTTAATATGCATAACATGATTCAGGAGGCCACAAGATCAACAATTTCATCATGCACCTTGTTAGATCTCTTTGTTACAACAACAAAAGATCTAATCAGTTCTACTGGTGTTTTCCCACTGGGAATATCTGATCACGATTTAATCTACGCAACCATTCGGCTCCAAAACAAAAGACCGCCGCCAAAATTCATTAAAAGAGGAACTTTAAAAGAATGGACATAGAGAAATTTAAACATGATTTTGAATGTACTCCATTTCACATCGCATCCATCTTCGAAGAGCCTGACGACCAGCTATGGGTTTGGGAACGACTATTCTACGATATTTCCAATGAACATGCTCCGTGGAAAGAGATAAGGGCAAGAAGCTTCTCTTCCCCACGTATAACTTGCGAAATTCGTCACAAAATGAACCGACGGTATAAACTGTTTAAGGTGGCAATTTCTAGCAAATGTCCAGAGCAGTGGTCTAATTACAAACGAGTCAGGAACGAAGTTACGTCTGATTTAAGGAAAGCTAAATCATGTTATTTTTTCCACCATTTTTAATGAAGTCAAGTCCTCGAGTGCATACTGAAATCTTCTTAAAAGGGCTACCAACCCCAAGGTCGCAAAAACATTGGGCCTCTCAAAAAGGATGACGGTGCCCTGGAATTTACGGACTCGGGAAAAACAAACCTTATGAACTCCTATTTTGCTACGATTGGCTTAAAGCTATCCAACACTTTACCCCCGCCTACAAGTTGTCGATACGGGAAAACTTGCGCAGACAAGGGCGAGACAGATAGTCCTTGACTCACAGATGCCTATGTTTCAAAGTCTTTAGTTGCGGACAAAATAAAGGCGCTAAAAACAAGAAAATCCACGGGTCCCGATAACATACCTTCAAAACTTCTGAAGCTAGCAGGCGATGCGATTGTCCCGTCACTCCTCAGCCTATTCCGACTCTCCCTTAACACCAGTAGGGTGTTCACTAGCTGGAAAACTGCGAGGCTTACTCCAGTATATAAAAAGGACGATGAAACCGATTGTTGCAATTAGAGACCGATATCATTGCTAAGCGTCCCTAGCAAGATCCTTGAATCCGTAGTCAACGACACAATTGTTCGTCATGTATATAAAGCTAATAATCTGGTCACGGACAAACAATGGACATAGCGCGCAGGATTTTCGACAGAACTGCTACTAACAAAACAGACCGAAACGTGGAGAAAAGCTGTAGACGCAGGCTTAGTGGTAGCAGTTGCCTTTATAGATTTTAAAAAGGCATTCGACAGTGTGTCGCACACCATTCGCGAAATGAAGTTGGAAAGGGACTTTGGCATATCAGGACTACTCCTGGACTGGCTTAAAAGTTACTTAAAGGAAAGACAGCAATTTACAGCTGTTAATGAAGCAACTTCACAGATGATACCGATCTCTTTCGGAATTCCTCAAGGGTCCGTTTTGGGGCCAACACTTTGGAATCTGTATCGTGAAAAACTGCCCCGCGTATTAGCCAATCAGTGGTGAGATGCTTGAGAAAAGAGATAAAGGAGTATATTTGATACATATGCCTCAACACACAGAATATCGCACCCGCGTAAGACCGAGGTTGACACGTGCGAATACACTATCTTTGCCGCAATTCGCATTAAGCACGACGAAATTATTTTACCTCGAATAACACTCTAAGACAGATCGACCCCTGGTTTGACAGATGTCACAACATCAAAATAATTAAAAAAACCGCTGTCACTTCCGTTTAAAGTGGTGTCCTTTATGTCACTGCATTTCCCTTAAAACGTATCACTTTTAATTTCTGCACATGCTGGTAGTTTTGTACATAGCATGGGTTTCTATTGTATGCGCCAACTAAACATTCATGTAGCATGGGTTCTCTCCCGGCTTGGCTGACACTTTACATGTTTACTCGCACTCTTTGTACTTTGTTTGCGTGCGTAGTTTCATTTATATAAAATTATTGTTTTCAGGGCGAGGCTGAATATTTTTACTTTCCTGCCGATTTTATGCTGAAAATATTCTTGTGAACATTCTCAGAAAGAAAAAAAAAATGTACAAATATATATTCTTAATTTTGGTATTATTCTTTTGGACATTCTCAGAAAGAAAAAAATATATATATATATTCTTAATTTGGGCATTATTCTATTTTTCCTTTCTTGCTAGAATGATTAGCGGGACCGTCTTTACTCTTTAGTTACTCTTTAATTTTGAATTCATTTAAGCACGCCGATGAAACCGCCGATAACCCTGTTGACAAGAAATCGTGCAACTGCAGACAAAAGATCACATGCCCACTTAACGGAAACTGCCTCCAATCATCAGTCATCTACCAAGCCACCGTCACACGCAACGACAATAACACCTCAAAAAACATACATCGGACTAACAGAAAACGACTTCAAGACAAGATATAGAAACCACACTGCATCATTCCGTCACGCAAACCACAGGAACTTTACCAAACTCAGCACACACGTCTGGACTCTTAAAAACAGCAACATTGACCACTTTATTTCATGGCGTATCATTTCATCTAGCTCGTCCTACAACAGTTCAAGTAGAAGATGTAATCTCTGTCTCAAAGAGAAATTTTTAATCATCTGTCGACCTGATCTGTCATCACTTAACAAACGTAACGAGCTTGTATCTTCTTGCCGCCACAGAAACAAAGCGTAACTACGTAACAACTAAACATTTAAACATTTAAATTTTCTGCAACAAAAATTGTGTAACTTTTATAGTATTTAACCGATGGTTTTGAACGTTCTTGTCATGAAAATCCCCTAAAGAGTGAGCGATCACAAAACAGGCTTGTCGGGATGAAAGTGTCGTTTTTTTTTTGTTTTTGTTTTTGTTTTTTTCTTTCTGTTTTCAATATATATATTGCGCTCTACTTCAATGTATCGAGCACCGTAGTACGGAAAAATCGAAACACAGACTTCCTATATTCTTAACGGTATAGGAAAGGAGAGCATTATCTACAACAGTGTCCCCAGTTAGTTTTTCTTTTTTTTTTTCTTTTTTTTTAAGCTAAATATCATTGACTCTTAAATAAAGTCTTTCATTCATTCATTCATTCATTCATTCATTCATTCATTCATTCATTCATTCATTCATTCATTCATTCGTTCGTTCGTTCGTTCGTTCGTTCGTTCGTTCATTCATTCACCTGTTTCTAAAGGGCCTGGTGGTCCTCTCTCGTCAGGAGTATGAAACACTGACCAACTAAGGTTCCTTTCATAGGCTGATCGTTCAAGCATGCTTTATTAAGTACTTGCTTGTATGCCGGCACGCACTCGCCAGTGCGTTCGTTTTGTTTACGGTGCTCGCGCCCAGTTTGCATATGATGAAGAATTTTTCCGTTTAACGGAAAAATTCTTCATCATATGCAAACTGGGCGCGAGCACCGTAAACATATGCACAGGCTGCATTTCTTTGTCACATTTGAATATGGTATGGCACGAGCCATTATTTTCCAGGTCACAGCAAATTTGTCCTTCAGGGACCAGATGTGCTTGCTCAACTCGGTTGCGTTCCTTTTATTTTCGTTTCGAAATGAAGCCGTGTGATTGCTGAATCTTATTTTGAATTGGTTCGCGATAAGTCTGATATATGTTTCCTTTCCCATGGGGCTTTCAACTCTAGCTTGGTAGACCACGTTTTGGGTTAGGTATTCACCACTTAACGAGCAAATGTGTTTGTCTCTACAATTGCCGACACAACGTCAGATTGTCTGTCCAATCATAATTCTCATGCCGTTAAGTAATTTTGGAGCAAAACTGCAAAAACTTTGAACAACTTTAAAAGCACTATTAAAAAGTTTGACGTTAGCTCTCTGCTGGACGACTGATGTATGCGTTGTTCTTGCTGTTCATGTATGTAGTTAGTTGTGAAATAACAAATTAGGTAATAATATTATGATAGTATTTATCAACAAATTAGTGTTTTTTTTTTGTTTTTTTTTGAGTCAATTTTAATATTCTAATATTTTCTTAATTTTGCTAAATCTTAGGTGAATACATTTTACTTCATATTTTAGTCTCCCCAATTAGTAGAGCACTTGTGCTCAGCTAGTAAGACTGAGACTTAAATAAAGTAGTCATTCAGTCATTCAAATAGAGTATGGCATGACACATGGAAGTAAATGTGCAGAAATGTTTCAGCAACGAACATACAATTAGCGCTGTTTTAGACGGTTTTTGGCTAGCCAGTTTGCCTTTTAGAAAAAGAACTGAATTTTATTTGGTTTAATTAAAAAATAGTTTCGTTATTTCTTACACGAATAAGTTAGTTCAAAGACCAAATAACCAAAATAAACCATTCAGCTTGCTCTATTGCCGGTACAATATCCTCTATGTATTGGACCGGGCACTTTCCCGAATGATGCCGCGCAACTGAGATCTTCTGGTAGTTTTATGGCTTACGTTTATGAAAGAACTTGCTTTCACATAAGATAGCTTTTTGATTTATTTAACATCACATGTGACTGATTCGCCTTCTTGGCTCCCAATCACAATTGCGCGCTTGTTTTCGATTTCTTTTTCGGTACGTGTTCGTGGCAGTTTTTCTTAACATTTTCCGTCGGGTAATAAATATCGTATTAACCATGCTTGCTCGGGACCGCACTTGGAGGATATCGGCCCTCGGTCTTTTTTCAGTGTACGGACCTTGCTGTGCTCGGTCCGTACCGTCAAGACCTCGGCCGAAATCCTCCCAGTACGGCACTCGCGCATGTTTAATTACAAATTTTCAACACAAAATTATATTTTCAATATCTTAAACTTGGCTTTACTCTCATAACATGCTTAAAAATTCGAAAATTTTACTTTCGATATTCTTGAATCGCTTGAGTTGAGTGCATGAGACGTATTATTTTTCCACGCACTTTAATAGAACGAGTAAGCATTGCATTGGTTCTTAATGATTTGTTTGCATAATGAGTAATTTTATTTTCACTGCACACGGGTTGCACTTAAAGCGTAACATTAGCAGACTCTACTTTTGAGTCGACAGGCGTCGAATTGTGACGGCTCTACGACGACAATTTTACCCTCTCCCCTCTCTCGACTCCAATAGCATATCCTTTCCTGTGAGAGAAGTTTGTTCACGATTAGACTTCCGGTGAGTTTTGTCAACTATTTAAACTGCCCATTGTTCCATAGATCACTAATTGGAAAGGTGATAAAGCTCATTGTTCCAGTAATTTGAAAAAAATATGTTGCAAAATTGATCGGAGAAAGTTTCAAAAAAAAAATGTTCGGCAACGTTTATTTCTGAGGAATCACCTTAATTAAAACGATGAAATAAAAAAATAAAAAAAAAAAAAAAAAAAGAACAGCGTAATAATTTCTCTTAAAAACCTCACTGCAAGAAAGCGGGCAATGATCGCTGTACTTCTATAACTTCAATAAACTCAGGTCGCTTTTTATTCGTCTGTCTTCAATTTGATGATCTACCGCACCCAAATTCGCAATCAGCCAATCAGAAGCCGTGTCTACTGTCCTCAAACCGTGTGATATCAAGTCACTGACCTGATATGGCTAGGTTATCATGGTCACTTGGCCGAATATGAGTACCGTAAATACCGAATCATACATTTTTTGTTATGCTTCGGCAGCACATAAGGCTTGTTGGTCTTCGAACCATGGGTCGTCCAAACTCGATCACCCGACATACCTCCAAAGTGTACCACAAAGGCACGATTAGTTATTAGGAATAATAGTGACAAAAACTGGCTGACGGTTGGTGGCCTTGGGCAGCCCAAAAGAAATCTGGCCACCCATCACTTGACTACACAGCGCACAGCACATGCCGAACGGTAAGGTCTCACATAAATGGCTTGATGCCCTTTGAGAGAACAATAGAACAAACAACAGAAACAATGCCCCTGACCCTAAAACAATAACAGCTGCCAACATTGAAGACTGATTTATTATAGTGTGGTCGTCCGGGTGAGTGTAGTTCTGAAAAGAACTGTTGTTGGTGACTGACGTTTCGACAACCTGAGCGGAAGTCATCTTCAGAGTCAAGTGAATAGTGTTTGTCAGTCGATGATGTTATAAGTCTGGTCCGTTGAACGTGATTGGTCAGTATAGCCATGATGGTATTGGCTGAAAGACTCGTGTTAAGTTTGTCATCAGTCATTGGTGGGTTTCGATCCGTCTATTGTTAGTCAAGTAGGTCGGTTTTCGGTCCGTCTATTGTTAAGTCGGTCTGTTAGAAGTCCGTTTGTCGGTTTCGTTTCTGTCGTGGATAAGTCGTTTGTAAGGCGCCGGTAGTTGTTGACATCTGTTAAGAGGCGTTTGTTCTAGGTTAGTGTACCAGCTTTCCAGAGTCAGTCGTTGAAAATAGTTTGTACTGTAGGTTAAGCACTGAGCAGAGTCCCAGTCAATGTTGTGGTTTGTCAGTTGGTGATGTACAGCAATGTGATTGTTGGCATAACCATTTCTCGTGGCTCGTTTGTGTTCAGTCAGTCTCGTGTTAGGGCTTCTGCCAGTCTCACCAATGTAGGAAGTCTGGCAGGCGGAGCATTTGATCTTGTAAACTGCTCCCTGTCTGTCGTTAGGTTCGTCTCTGTCTTTCACGTTGGTCAGTAAGTGTCGTAACGTAGTTGTAGGTCTGTGGACTACACGAATGTTGTAGGGCTGTAGAATCCGTGAGATGGTCTCAGAAGTGCTCTTAATGTAAGGTATAGTCACTGTAGTAACTGGTGTAGGGTTCCTGTTCGTAGCGTCAGCTTCAGTAGGTCGGTAAATGTTTCGTCTAATAAAAGTCAGCGTTGTAGTTGTTTTTGTGAAAAACACGTTCAAGGTATCTGTTTTCGTCACGTAAGCTGTCAGGTGTGTCACAAACTAGTTGCGCTCGTCTCGTCAAAGTCTTTATAGTCGTGGCTTTGCGTGAAGTCGGGTTGTAGGATGATTCGTCAAGTAATCTGTCGGTATGCGTCGGTTTTCCGTACACTGTCGTTCGTAGTTCGTTGTTGTCGCGGCTTACCAAACAGTCTAGAAAAGGAAGTTTTCCATTTTCTTCGATCTCTTTAGTAAACTGGATGTCGACGTTCTGTTCGTTTAGGTGGTCGTGAAAATCGTCAGTTTTGTCTTTGTGAACGGCGGTAAAGGTGTCGTCAACGTAGCGTAACCAAAGCGGTATCGTTTGTCGGCAAGTTGCAAGGGCGCGTTCCTCCACGTGTTGCATCACAATTTCTGCGGTAACAACAGAAACAGGCGACCCCACTGCTGTTCCATGCAACTGTTTGTAGTGTTTATTGTTGTACTGAAAGTAAGTCGATGTAAGGCAAAGGTTCAGTAAGTCCATGATGTTCTCTGTAGGTAACGGTAGTTTAACAGTAGATTGTTGTATAGCGGTCTCGGTACACTGTAATGCCAATTGAAGTGGAATACTGGTGAACAGTGATTTCACATCAAAGGACACAAGTTTGTAGTCGTCAGGTATCTGTACTGTCTTAATAGCGTCAATAAAGTTCTCCGTAGATTGTAGTTTGCGTCTTGATTTGTCGGTAAGGGGTTGCAGTATTGTCGTCAAGTACTTAGATAGTTGATACGTAGGGGACCCACAGAATGACACTATAGGTCGCATCGGTATACCAGGTTTGTGCAGTTTCGGTAGTCCGTAAAGTTTCACGGATCCTACAGCCCTACAACATTCGTGTAGCCCACAGACCTACAACTACGTTACGACACTTACTTACCAACGTGAAAGACAGAGACGAACCTAACGACAGACAGGGAGCAGTTTACAAGATCAAATGCTCCGACTGCCAGGCTTCCTACATTGGTGAGACTGGCAGAAACCTTAACACGAGACTGACTGAACACAAACGAGCCACGAGAAATGGCGATGCCAACAATCACATTGCTGTACATCACCAACTGACAAACCACAACATATTGACTGGGACTCTGCTCAATGCTTAACCTACAGTACAAACTATTTTCAACGACTGACTCTGGAAAGCTGGTACACTAACCTAGAACAAACGCCTCTTAACAGATGTCAACAACTACCGGCGCCTTACAAAAGACTCATCCACGACAGAAACGAACCGACAAACGGACTTCTAACAGACCGACTTAGCAATACACGGACCGAAAACCGACCTACTTGACTAACAATAGACGGATCGAAACCCACCAATGACTGATGACAAACTTAACACGAGTCTTTCAGCCAATACCATCATGGCTATACTGACCAATCACGTTCAACGGACCAGACTTATAACATCATCGACTGACAAACACTATTCACTTGACTTTGAAGATGACTTCCGCTCAGGTTGTTGAAACGTCAGTCACCAACAACAGTTCTTTTCAGAACTACACTCACCCGGACGATCACACTATACGAACTACTGATACTCCTGGGTTCAAACCATTTACTGTATTGAAGACTGAATTACAAGCTTACGAGGGCTGCTACACTTCTGCTACTTCAACCCTCTTCTGATACATCAGAGCGATTACTAGAAAACTCATTTGGTAATAACCGCATTCAATATTTTATAAGACAAATAATTTTGATGTGGCCTCGTAGAAGAAACAACAAAAGAGGATTTCATCGACCATCCTCCAACCACCATCCTCTTGATCAGTTGTGGGAAAGAGGAGGTTGGGGTGGGGTGGGTGTTTGCCTTTTTATCCTGATTTTAGTTCATTTTGTTTAGATCAGAGAAACATTGGGAAAAAAGAGATATTGGTATGCAAAGCGTTGCTATAACCTGCAGTTGATTTGAAATAAATAGATATCAGTCTGTCCAGAGACGTTTCTCTTTTGGTAACTAGTTATTTTTTTTCGAGCGCGCGAGGAAGTCAAGAAGCTGACGCTAAACCATTACATCTTTTCCTGGGCCATGCTCTTGCGCTCAAACTTTTTCAAATTCCCTACAGTTAATACTTTTGATTGGGCTCTATACGAACTCAGGGCAAAAAGGACGGTTTGTAGACAGATGAACAATTAATGGGAGGCAAGAATTTCAAGTTTCAAGTTTCAAGTTTCAGCAAAAACAAAATAAAACTGCTTTTGCTCTCCTTAAATCGACAAATAGTAAGTCCTTTTCAAATATACTTTGAAGTTATGTCGTGAAGAACAAACCTTAGCCGTCTAAGATTGTAGATGACTCTACTTAACAAAAGTTTTGGTAACATCAAAAAGGAAAGCGTGATGATGTAAAAAGGGGAAAAAAGGTAGAAACTGAAACCACAAAAGATGAACTGATTTAAAAAAGAAAACAAAAGTGTTATTAAGGTTATTGGAAATGGTTAGGGAACAATATTTATGATTTGTATTAGTTTGTTGTTGTTGTTGCTACTGCTGCCTGTTTTTGTTTTCTTTTTTTTTTTTTTTTTTTTTGCTTGTTTGTTTTTATTTTACTTGAGCTACTTAGCAGGTAAACGTCCGGCCTGCACAGTATGAAAGGATGCGATGAAATATCCTGCTGCAGCTGGAAGCATCTTTTTATACCGTGCACTGCGTGTATCAAGACTATGTCAATGCTTGACGTGAGCTGCAGCGTGGCTAAACGCTGATGTCCTTGATTCTGGAAAGATACTTGTATAGGTTCACAGCATAGGGATATTTGCGCGCACGTACAAAATTTATACCAAAAAAAAAAAAATCTGCCCCGTTTAGAGAGGGAGGGGTTTAAGTAAGGGCCTATATGTCCCGTATCCATTGACCACTTTAAACAACAACATCGAGCATTTGTGACTTTTTTCTTTTTGTGGGGGGCTTCAGCCTCCACTATGCTATCGTCGGCGGAATTTATTTGTCTATGTGTCACGTATCGCGAGGTCTTCTGGGAGGAATTGAGTAGGCTTATATGACGTTATGACGTTACGTTCTCATGGCCACAAACATATTGCGATCTCGTTCTTTATGAACACTGACAACAACAGCAGTAAAATTAACAAGAAATTGTCAATACAAACTTGCATGTAATTTCGTTGCATTAAACGGGTTTTGTGGTCAATATTGACAGAAGCAACATTATATTACTTTGGTTGAAAGTAAAAGTTCCAGAGCGGAAAACAAGACGGTGTACTAACCTGGGATGATACAAACGGCAACATTAAACGCAAAAAAGATTTCCGCTGGCAATACTGGCCTAGCAACGATTACACGTATTGAGATGTTTATCCCAGTCGTCTGTCCCTTTTGTTCCTTTGGTGGGCCCGAGAGCAGGGAGCTGTATTTCCTCGTTGTTTACATTAGGTTACGGCAAATAGACACCACCTCTGACGTCTTTCCTCGACTATCTCGTTTGCACGCTAATAACTGAAGAAAAACTGCCCCGCCACCAGCAATGCCAGGCGATTTTTTTGATCCGAAAGAACAGCTAATATTTTCAAAACCAAGGAAAAACCTTTAGGTGAGATCGACATCTCGAAGTCCTGTCATCTGACCTTTGAATCTGTAACGGGTCACGCCTTCCGAAAACGAGAAAATCGATGTAAACAAGGGGTTTGTCGAAGTCCCAAAATTAAATTCAGGGAAAAGCTTCGCTCACTATTAACTTGCAGTTTGTTCTACTAAACAGCAAACGAGACCAGTGAAATGAGGATCCACTCTGTTTTTCCATGCAGCGTGACGTTAAAAATAGAATTTTCGCGGGAGAATTTAGCATAAATAATGGTAAGGATTTGGCAAGTTTGAAATGTTTACATATGTTAATAACGATGTCACAGCTTAAATATTCTATTCTGCAGTCTAGCTAACTATTTTTTGCAAACATTTTAGTAAAACATGGATAACAATCGCAGAACGTCGGTATAGGGTGATATTCTTCGTTAAAAATTTGGCAGGAAATATTTCTGATTAATGATTTTTTTGGACTTCACGTGACCAATTGCTCCGATTTCCCTATAGATACCAATTTTAACTAATCTAGATATTGATAACAGTGCAAGAGACTATCACAAGAATGTCTTTCTGTGGAAATAAACTGCCGCACTTTTGAAAAACGACTCACTGAAAATGGCTAAAATTTGGGCCACGCTCATTAACGATTCGGCGGCGATATTTGGCACATCGTGAAAACCATAGAATTAATGTGAAAGACCTCTAATATTTCTCAATTAACTAATAAGGGAACAAACATTACCTCACGAAAATAAGAGTTTCTGGAATTTGTAGGAAGTACCTTTTAGGCTCACATATAGTTGCCCGAAATTTCGGCCATTTTAGACCGCTTTAGAGGCCAAAATCATTATGTGGTGATATCTCGAAGAAAAACGAGCGCCTACCTCGGCAAATGTCATGGTTGTTAATCTTTTCGGATAGCTTTTATACTGTAAACAGATGAATGTAAATGGCCGACCTAGATCTTTTGGTACTGCCCGGTTTTCTCTGACAATGACACTTAACTTCGAGGATTTGTATGGGATACCGTTTTCATTTGAGAGATACACTTTGTTCAGCATTGAAGAGCTTAAAAACCTATTAAAGTTGCAATTGTGTTGCGCAGAAACATGGACTGGTTCTTTCAAAATGAATGGTGGTGTCAACTCACAAACATGGACTGGTCCTTTCAAAATGAAATGTGGTTGTCAAGCTGATATGCAACAAGTTCAACACGACCAGGAATGTGATTACAGTCAATGAATGTGTGTACAAGAAATTCTCCTAAAAAGCCGATAACAGTTGCTTCGTGTTCTTCAAATAACAAATTAATTAACTTCCCACTGTGAATAGCATGATAAAAAATATGTTGTTATCTTTTTGTATCTTAAAACAGATCCAACCGATCAAAGTAGTATTAGGTTTGACAAAACAATTATGACACCTACAATGAGAGACGTCTGTACCAGGTCATGTGCGCATAAGAACCTAGTAAACCAGAGTGAAGCACACTGAGCAATTTGGAACACTCCTTTAGACATAATTTTGATGTTTGTCATGTAGCAATGACTTTTTATCAAGTTTCAGCTGATAAACCTGTACTGCATACTTTTCACGTGAGTCGTTGGAAGTGCTATTACACAACTCTTTATACAACTGTATGCTAACGGCCACTTGAAGATTAATATTGAATCCAGAAACAAACATGGATGTACTCTTCTATCCAGAAATTATTATGCAAACTACTAGTCAATCATCAACATATACTTTTAACATCACAAGGATCTACACGTATCAAAAGAAGCATGCAGACTGTATGAACAATATGTTCCTTTTTTTTAATTTTATATATATATATATATATTGTTTTTAATGTATTTACAGTAACTTGTTACCACATTTCGTATCATCTTAAAGCTGGCAATCAACAAAAGAACCTACATCCTGTAATTTGAAGATTTCGCAATTGAGCTACTAGTATTTAAAACGTCGATCCATATACTGTACATGCATTGTCTTCTCACTAAAGTTTCACTTTTCCGAGTGAAAAAAAAAAATTGCGCAAAAAAAAAAAAAAAAAAAGGGAAGGGTAGGAGTTGTGATGATGTAAATAGGATACACACATGACTTTTGGGGCGCATATAGTTTATTTGTTGCTCGAGTAGCATCATTTGCACCCTCGCTCCGCTGGGGCGCGACAAAAGTCATTTCATTATTATTATTATCAATACACAAAGCCAAATCGTACAAAATCATTTAAATTAATAAGAAAAAAATGAAGCTATGATATGGAAAGTTGTTGCTAAAATACGATAAGCTAAACAAAAGCTAAACAAAAATCCTTTCTGTTTACAATAAAAGTCAAATGCTATCTAGTTTAAAAAAGATTAGTAACAATGATTAGCAAAAATCAAATGACTGCCTTGTAAGCTCCCGCCAACTTTCTCTGCCGCCGCGAGCAAAATGAAAATACAACGAAAACCAAATAAACTCAACCAACTTCTCCGCATCTCTCCAAACGCCGTTCGTGTTCTGCTCTTCCATGAGGTATTGATTCAATTTCTACCTGTCTCCTGACTGAATAGATGATTTGTGTTCTGGTTTTACATCGTTTTCTTTCGTAAATAGTTTGACCTTCGCTTCAAACATTTTGTTGGCAGACATGAATTCGCTGTCTTGCAAAATGTTTATGTTTCGGCTGAGTGGAGCACAGGTTAGATGGCGATGAATGGCCGCTCTAATTCCACTTAATACGCTTGGATTAAAGCTTGGCATTTCTGTGTTTTCCCTTTCTCTGTTTTCCCTTAAGCGAAGAATTTTCGCAGAATTTCACTCAAGTCCGTCGGACTTACTGTTTTGAGATCCACTGTAAGTTTTCTTTTCTCGCACCATTTCTCGAAATTCTTAACTCCCCCGCTCAGTTGTTTTCTTGGTGTTTTTCGATTGAGCTTGTTGCTCAAATTCATCCAGTTGCTCGTTGTCCTTTTTTTAGTTTTTACTAGAAAAAATGCTGAAAATTTGGGACTTCAAAATCTCCAAACGTCAAACTTTCACTACAGAACTACAACGTGAGCAAGTGCAAACTCATCCACAAAAATTGGCGCCAACTCTAGCATTGAAATGATATCCTCAGGATCTCTTTGGCCAAGCGAACTTGTTTGACATCTCTGCAGCCAATCAGAATCAGGGCGGCAAATGTATTTTCAGTCCGCTCATTAATTTTCCAGTTTGGCCCGCAAAATGGCGCGTTTTACAGAGGGCAGTTTGTCATTTGGCCTCGCGTATTGATAGTAATGGAATTTAGCAATTAGTATTTAAAAGAATGCTCGATGTAGCAACAATATCGAGTTTAAGGGTATATAGTGTAATATAATATTGTAAGGGCTAAATAATAAAGTTAACTGTTATTTAATTATTTCTTAAGACGGGGGTAAACATGAATTTAAGTGACATTTTGGGAAGTTTAAAGAGGGATTAAAAGGGAAAAAAAGGGGATTTGCAACACCACCAGACAGTTGATTGCCCCCGAAAGGGCTCCCCGGGTTGGTGGGCAACTGTTTGGTGTACGTCTACCAATTTCTAACTTCAAATTCTAATTTTAAAACAGCATCAAATCTTCAAAATTTCACATTTCCATAAATTTTACTAATCGTTTGAGAAAAACTATTTATCCCCAACTATACCCAAAAAACACCAAAAAATTTGCAAAGCAGCCCAAAATGTAGCTAACTGAAATAGGTCTCAAATGAGCAGAGAGATTTTTCGTTGCCTGAAACGTGAACGAGATATTTGCATTCAAACCATAATACCCAGCAAAAATACGGCCTTTATGCTAACCTCCGCCTTAATGGTATACGTCAGTATTAAAAGAGTTCCAACCGTCTTGTCTACTGGAGCAATATCAAGGTACACTATATTCTTAATTTCATAGAAAAGGATAAATTAAAGCATTATCGGCGGCAGTGTCCTCAGTTAGTTTTTTCTTTTTATTTTTTTTTTTAAGCTAAATATCATTGACTCTTAAATAAAGTCTCTCGTTCATTCATCCATTCATTCATTCATTCATCCGTTCGTTTGTTCGTTCTTTCGTTCGTTCGTTCGTTCGTTCGTTCATTCATTCACCTGTTTCGAAAGGGCCTGGTGGTCCTCTCTCGTCAGGATCATGAAACACTGACCAACTAAGGGTCCTTTCATAGGCTGATCGTTCAAGCATGCTTTATTAAGTACTTGCTTGTATGCCGGCACGCACTTGCTAGTTCGTTGCTTTTGTTTAGGGTGCTCGCGCCCGGTTTGCATATGATGAAGAATTTTTCCGTTATACACAGGCTGCATTTCTTTGTCACATTTGAATATGGTATGGCACGAGCCATTTTTTTCCAGGTCAGAGTTTGGTAAAAGAATATCAAAAGATTTTATGAATATTTTTACCTAGTTTTCGTATAGAACTAGCTGGTTGCACTACTCATTATCTATCCTGTTGTATATAGCGAGTAGCCTAGCAGTGTGCGGCTGTTAACAAAATGGCATTCGCTTCTTTGCGTCTCGAAGTGTTTGTAAAGAGGATTCAGATTACATTTTCAACAAATAGTATGCTAAAACAATTAGGTGATTCTCTCTGGATCTCTTTGCGTCATATAGATGACTCAGACTGTGCCTTTAAGCGATAATAATTCGAGCTCATAGTCTAAAATAACTCTGAGCCGTGTTGTACTCTTTCAAAAGCCTTCTCCCTCCTGATAGCCATTGCACACAAACCGTTTTCTTTTTCGAAAAGGAAAAAAAAACAAGCAAAACAAAACAAACAAACAACGAAAGAAAGAAATAAGAATAAACATAAAAAATAAATAAACAAATAAGAAACAAACAAGATACAAAAGAGCTCGAGAGAGGAAGAATAAAAAAGTACCCTCCACCCACCACTATCCTGGCCAGTTTTGGGGAAAGAGAACGGGAAATAAGGTATTTGCTTGTAACAGCTCTGCTGAAATTTATATCCGAATTTTAGTGCATTTTGTTAAGGATAAGATAAATTTGATTAAGAAAATGACATCGATGTGCGAACTTTTACTACAACATAATTTATTATATATGAAAGGCCAGAGTTTGTGGTGAGTTAGACTTAAGCTTGATTAAACGCTTTTCTTTTTATTTTATTTCTTACTTTCATTAATGAAAGTGTAATGTTACTATTATAAATTTTTCACCCTCAGTTTGGGCTGTTATGGCAAATGCTTCGTGTAACTTTTCGAGTTAAAAAAACTCGGGGTTTGGTGTTGGGTCGATTTAAGTAGAATTAAACAATGTTGCAATTTCGATAGTACGCTGAACGAACTGTTCTGGATCGTCGCGTTACAATTGAAGAAGTGTGGAATTTCATAAAGTTTAAGAAAATCAAAAAAGGTAATTTGCGTCACTTTGCTTGTTTTATTTTTTTCTTGTAAAACGTTCTGTCAAGTGTATTCTGTATATTAGACAGTTTATTTTACTCGGACAACACACTTAGCCATGTTAACGGTGCGTCCCATAGACTTGATAAGCAGCCGAGTCTACAGTACGCACCAGCTAATTTCTAGGTACGCCAAGAAAACAAAATAACAAAGTAAAAATGTATGTACAATTTGTTTATAAATATCAAATTCAAAACTCGGCTTAGGAGAAAAAATAGAAATCAAGTCGAAATTGAAGGATGAGTAGATAATTTGTTTTGTTTTATTCCCCTAAGCCTAAGAGCTAAATTAGAATTTTAAGATATCACAATTGGCCCCTTTATTTTTTTAAACGTTGATCGATACACTTTACAAGCATAGCAGGCTCACTAGAGATTCACTTTTGCGAGTGGAAAATTTGTGGAAAAAAAAAAAACGATGGAAAGGGTAGGTCTACTGCGTACGATTTTGGTTTTTTTGCGCCCGCTTCACGAATGTGTGTATATACACAACATGAAGAGAGGTCCTTCAAGTTATTATTCTCTTAAACGAGCATGGTGAGCTATATTTTTTTTATTACCGACGTTTGGTATACAATTATTCTATATAACTAAACAATGTTCGGAAGAAAAAAAGATAAAGCTTGAAGTGTGCCCAAAACCATTACTCTAGGATGCAAATTATGACCTTCAAAACTACGACTGGAGAAACGTTTTACGTCGATGTCGTTTTAAATTGTTTGAATGTTCCATAAATTATATATTGTATTGTTTCATGTGCCTTAGACTTTCTACCTATCAAGTTTTTATGAAGTCTTTCGTTGAAAAAAATTTCGCCTCTATCGACCGCAAAATGTAACGTGAACCGATAAAATAACACACGTGATTAGGCACAAAGGGGGCAAGATTGGCCCATTATATATCTTTTGAGAGACTGGTGACCTTCTTTTTAATTGTATCTCTTGAAAGAGTTCTGGGTAGGGAATATTCAGAGAAAGTTTCAAAAAAATCGTTTGACAACGTTTTTTTTCTGAGGAATCACCTTAAAACGTTGAAATAAACAAAGAGCAAAAGCGTAATAATTTCTGCTCCTAAAAGAAAGCACGCAATAATCGCCATACTTCAAATATTGGTAGCCTCTGATGAATTATTTCAGTTCCCGGGTTTTAGTTTAGCTCGTAAACTCGTCGCTCGATCGTGAATTGAACTCTTGAAGAAACAGCCACTCGAAGGAAAGACTGGATCGTGCACAAATATAAGCTTATATTTCTGACATTTTCCTTAAGGTCACAGTCTTCTGTTCATGAGCTTATTTTACCAAATAACGAAACTGACAGAGATCATTTTTAAAGGCCATTTATGTGTTCAAGTTCAGTCTTAGACGCGCAACTCATTAAACATTTAAAAGGAAGTGGAAAAGAAAACATAACCCACAAACCGGCTATTGAATAACTGACATCTCAAACAGCTCAAAGCCAGGGTGTTTTGTTCGCTTTCTTCTCCACTCTCGCTTTTAAGAAATGTCTGGTTCCATTTTGTTCTTTTCTTTCGTCGAAGAGGCCGTGAAGGATAGAAAGCTCAACCACCAAAAGCTTCAACCATGTGCAGTTTGTTTTCAATTCTTCGGTAAACTGATCTAAATTTAGGTTAACGAATTTTTGAGAAACGCTTTTACCGACTGCCATTTCCGTTTGTTGTCAGCTTGATATTTAGGTTAAATGAGCACTTTGAAATTGTTTGTTTGCCCGTGAAACTATTACCTCGCCGCTATTCAAGAAAAATTTTGATATGTCGACTTGTCAGATTGTTGAATACACATTTTCGCGCGGTTTATCGCGGTTTATCTCAAAAGTCTCAATGTTATCAAAGGAATGGTAACCGTGCAGCGTGCAACTACCCAGTTGTGGATGCACTTGGGTGGTTGGTTAACCACTCAAGAAGCTAGAGTCGCACTCGGCTATCGCCCCGTGTGACTCTTACACTTCTTTAGTGCTTAGAAACCTCCCGCGTGCATCCATAACTTGATAGTTGTACGTTGCACGCTTACCATCTCTTAAATATGTCTCGACATACCGGTACGTTGTTTGACCTTAAGTGTAGGCGTAATTACGTAAACAAGATCGTCTGTTATAAAAGACAAACACTAAAAGAATTTACAAAATATCGGCACCAAAAAGCATGAAATTTGTTATATTAGTGCACAATGATAGTTGATGAGTAATGATGGGTAATCGATGAGTAATCAATAGGTCATCAACGAGTAATCAGTAATAGTAAGCCATATCCTTTTAATTTCTGGCCTATATATCCTGTATCTATTCACCACTATACACAACAACATCGAACACTTTTTGAACATTTTTTAACATGAAGTCAATGCGGGGAATAGCCATGTTCGAAATTGGCCGGAAATAAAAGACGGGGTAGAGGGGGTAGTTTTGTACCTTAGTTATTACCTTTAACAGGGGTGAGAGGGGTGAGAAAAAATAAATCAGATCGAGGTTGACGAATGAATGAATAACGTGTTTTGTTTTATTCCCCTAGTTTTCGGAGCCAAACTAGAATTTAAGGATATCGTTGGGCTACCAGTATTTAAAACGTTGTTCAATATACTGTACAAGCATTGCAAGCTCACTAAAGCCTCACTTTTCCGAGAGGAAAATGTTGAAAAAAAAAAAAAAACAGAAGTCAAGGGTTGGAGTTCGGATGATGTAAATGCAATTTACCATTAGAATTTAAAACACTGATTGATATACTTACAGATACCACAAGCTCCCCAAACCAGAGAAAACATTTCCTGGTAAATTCTGAATATTATTTCCTTGTAGGTATCTGCGATAGACAAAAACACCAGTTTAAAAACAATGAATAAATATGTGTTTTCATGATGTAAATGGAATTTAGCAATTAGAATTTAAAACACTGATTGATATACTTACAGCCACTCCAAGCTCCCCAAACCGGAGAAAACATTTTCTTGTAAATTCTGAATATTACTTCCTTGTAGGTATCTGCGATAGACCAAAACAAAAGTTTGTACAAAAAAAAAAAAAAAAAAAAAAAAAAATACATAGCATCAATACCGAGTTTAAGAGTACACAGTGTAAAATAATATTTGTAACGCCTAACTTTTATTTAATCATTTCTTAAGGTACACATCATTACTTAAACATTTCCAACCGTCTTGTCCTCTGGAGCAAGAGCAAGGTAAGTACCTTGAACCTTGATCTTCTCTCGGTTCAGGGCTAAATTCTGGATGGAGAATAGTTTTCATGTCTTTAGATGGGGTGGAGTGGCATTTGCTTGTTTATCGCTATGTTGGAAGGTTTTGTTTAGATTAGAATAACACTGAGAACATGACATGGATATGCGAAGTTTCACTAAAACCTGAGGCCAATTTACAATTTACGGGAAGCCAGACTTTGGAATGAGTCCATCATAATGATTTAAAGAAAGCTTTTCCTGTCATTGAATCAAAAACATAAATAAATAAATACATAAATAAATAAATACATAAATAAATAAATAAATACATAAATAAATAAATAAATAAATAAATAAACTAAATAAATAAATAAATAACACACAACACCAGCGTGGTAATTCTTCTAAAAAAAAACATCTTGGAATAAAACGCGCAATAGACGCCGTCCTTCTATTGAATAAACTCAGACCGCTCTTTTTTTGCCTGTCTTCGATTTGATGATCTACGCACCCAAATTAGCAATCAACAAATCAGAAACCGTGCCTACTCTCCTGACACGGTGTGATATCAAGTCACTGACCTGATATGGCTGCGTTATCATGGTCACTTGGCCGAATTTGGGAAGAGTAAATACCGAATCATGTCCTGTTTGTAAAGCTTCGTCAGCATAACAGGCTTGTTAGGTTTCGGTCGCCAATCGACGAAACTCACCTGATATGCTACCAAAGCGTACCAGAAAGTACCATGAGTATTTACAAATAATAGTGACTAAAACTGACAGACGGTTGGTGACCTTAGCCAGCCTAAAACAAGAAGCTCATGCCGACAGTTTTTGCTAGTTCAGCCCTCTTCTGTTGCATCAGAGCGAGGTTTCTTTCCTTTCGTTATTAGAAAACTGATTTAGCAATAACACATTTCATATTTTCTATGACAAATAATCTCTACGTGACTTCGTAGAAGAAAAATCAAAAGACGATGTCATCGACCATCCTCCAACCGCCACCTTCCTGACCAAATGTGGAGGAAAAGAGGGGATGGGTGGGGTGGTGTGGGCATTTCCTTGTTTATCCTGATTCAACTGAATGTTTACTTAGATCAGATTAACATTGAGAAAAATGGCATTGAAATGTGAAGCCTTGCTCTAACCGAAGAAAACATTTTCTTTCAAATTTCAGATATTATTTCTCGATAAGTATCTGCTATAGATAAAGAAACGAGTAAAATATATATATATATATATATATATATATATATATATATATATATATATATATATATATATATATATATATATATATATATCTAGCAATAGTGGTGAGATTATGGATACACTTTTTAATATGATAATAAAGTTTACTTTTATTAGAATTGATCCTATACACCATACGTCTAACCAAATACAATGGAACTTCCCTGAACGGACACTCTCGTAAGCGGACAGGTCAACTTACGACCGCCTTCACAAAACCCGTGTGAACTGCCGTACAAACTCAGTGCTTACTCGTTCTTGTAAGCAACCGCGGACACTTTGAGGCCTTGTAATTTCGATTTTACATTTGTTTTTAAGCTCTCGAAAGGAATTGGGCCTGAATATGAAAGATACTCATAGACATTCGTAAGCTATGGTCCTCCATTTTGTTTCACTGAGACTGTCATAGTTACTGCTGGCTACAATATGATTATGAAAATGGAGAGTTATATTTCAAGTTGAACGATGTAATTGGAATTTAGCACATAATATTTAAAATATTAATCTATATACTTACAGGTATAAAATAAAGAGAGAAAGAAAGAAAGAAAGAAAGAAAGAAAGAAAGAAAGAAAGAAAGAAAGAAAGAAAGAAATAACTATTAATCCGTCTGCAGGCGTTTCGTTTTTGTTTACTAGTTATTTTTCTTCTGCACTCGAGGGGGCTGCGAAGTATGCACAAAACAATTTTGTCTTTCCCAGGACCATCTCCATGCGTTCGAGCTTTTTCAAATCCCCTGCGGTTAGCACTTTTTCTTGGGATATAGACGAAGCCACGACAAAATAGATATCTTTTGGAGAGAATAATAATTAATGGGAGGCCAGACTTTGAACTAGACAATGGATATGAGTAACCAACGAACTAATATGTTCACTTTTAAGCTTAATTTTGTCCCTAGGCAGCTAGACGGGGTTAGCAATTTCAAGCTCGAGGACACAGTTTTTCACTATACGGACGACCCTACGCCAACAAATAACAATTTTTTCTGCTCTCTCCTGCGGTAAATTGGCTTACACTGTAAGTGGGTTTGTTTTTGCCACTGTGTCCTTTAATCGGCCTATATGCCGTCTACAAACCATTCCTAAAAACTCTTCGTAACGACTAACTTACATACTAGACACAGAAGCATGCGTTAAAGAAGAGATACATATCTTACAAATTAAAATTTATTGCTTTTAGTTCACCTCTAACCAACCAACGATCAAAGAGGTAAACTCGACTGAAATTGACTTAGTTTTTATAATTTAAAATTGTACGTCGTGAGAAGCACAAGATTACGCCCAATTACAGCGCACAACCAAAAAAACTCACAACCTTAAAAGATTCCTTTGAATTTACTTATAGTGATTTATAGTGAATAGAGATAAACTTGTGTAGATTAATCGTCGATGGAAGTATGAAAAGGGAAAAGGTGGGGGATTGCCGCTATTGTACACACAAAAATTGATCAACACGACAAATTTCACCCCTCTTTTCTCCCCGTTTATTACCTTACATAGTTACATACTTTATTGATTTCAACACGGTAAAATCTTCAGTGAATTATTATTATAGTGTAACGCGCGCGGGCGACAAAAACTTTTAGTCAAGGAGTCCAACAGCCAACGGTTTAATTACTCGACTCTCAACTTTTAGCTTACTTGTACATGGCAAGTCTACTAACACACACCGGCCACTCCATCACGTGAGTCCCTTATATACGCTGTATTACGAGTACATTGCACGTCCCGTACTGGTCATATAACCGTCTCTTAGTCTTAGAACTCGTGCGAGTATACATTCAAATACAACCGTTATACATCTTAGCATGCGCATCATAGCTCGTGCAATGACTATATCAATTTCATTTCAATACTATTAAAAAGGAGTTCAATTGTAAGTATATTGTTTTACAAGATTGCCGTGTGGGAGCCTGATTGACAGTTGTTATAAAGTTGGTCACTTTCCGTTTTGAAGCGTCGGAGAGAGTCTGATTTCTGTAAATAAGCGGGCAGTATTCCATAATAACGCCCCCGCTTTAGCCAAAGCCACGCTTGCAGTAGTCTGTGCGCGGCTTGGGCAAGTCTAGTTTGAGCTCAGAATTTCTTAGATTATACGGTGTACTGCGGATGCTAAGTAAGTTTGCAGGAACGCCGGAGTAAGCCCCCCGCCTCCACCCCCGACCCCACTCACCCAATTGTTCAGATTAAACATCTACATTGCCTTAATCTTTTTTTTTTCCGCGTGTGGAAAGATTTTTCAAGCGGAGTCTATCAACAAAACAAACTGGCACTTGTGTCATAACTGGACTTGGTAATGACCCTGACAGCCTATTTTGGAGTGAAAAATGCACTGTCGAATTCCGTTCTTTTTAGCTCTTCGTTTATCTGTGGGGTGGAGTTAAGTTTTGTGAAAACGTTGGCATCATTTGGAATTATTTACGCAACAGATCCACTTCTATAAAATAAGATGTAATAAGATCGTTTACCTTCATTGATTCACCTTGGATATTTTAAACTTTAAACCCGCGTAGACCATGCTAAATTACGTGTGCCATTTTTTTCAAAATCAGGGTAGTTTTCCACACACTTTCCTTTTTTCTTTTTTTTTTTTTCGCATTTCTAACACAAGTATCTCATTATCTGAGTGCAGTAAAGGAATTAAAAGAATTCTGTCGACTGGAAAATTTTCGCGCGAACTTTCTTAAGGTAACGTTGAGTTTATCCCAAACAGAGCTACAATAGCCAAAGTGGGGTAAATTCAACGCTTGGTAGGACTTGGAGAGCGGTACTTTCAGAGATGAATAGTCTTACACTTTTAAGGGCGCCTATGGCTGAGGATATCTTCTTGCTCATTTCGTCTATATGCCTTGTCCATGAAAGGTGTTCGTCAATTACCAAGCCAACTGATTTGGCTTCTTTGACTTTTTCGTTCGATTTGCCGTCGATTTGAATATTAATTTGGTTATTCCAGAGAACATGTATTCGTTGATTTGACTCAATTACCACAAATTCAGTCTTAAAAACATTAAGGCTTAGCATATTGATTACAAGCCAGCAAATAAGTTTTCTTAGCTCTAAGTTAACGACAATTTCAAGGTCAGCTATTGCACTGGCCGCTAAGATTATATTTGTATCGTCAGCGAACATCCTCGCAGAGGCTGAACTGAGGTAATTGGACAGACTATTAATGTAAACTAAGAGTAGCAGGGGTCCAAGGTTGCTACCCTCTGGGACACCACAAGAAACTAGGGCAACGCCCGCCAAATGGCCATTTATGCTGCAGTTTTGGCTACTGTCGAAGAAATATGATTCAAAACATTTGAGACTACTCGTGGCAACACCACATTTATGCAGCTTCCGTATGAGGGGGCTATGGTCAATGGTATCAAAGGCCTTTTTGAGATCGATAAAGATAACACCGTTGACCACTATCAATGTTGACCGACCAGCTATTTGTGGCTTCAATCAATGCAGTAAGTATACTATGTAGAGATCGAAATCCAGATTGGCAGTGAGTTAGTAAGTTATTAACGGTAAAATATTCATAAAGCTGGTCGTATATAATTTATTTCCAAAAATTCTGCGACTGTCGGAATGAGAGGAATTGGTCGCAAGTTGTTTGGGTCGTCCCTTTTTCCCTTCTTGAAAATAGGGGTCACCCTTGTTAATTTCCACTAAGTTGGAAACAAACCAGTGCTAATCGACTTTATAATTATTTGTGTGAGCGATGGTGCGACTATGTTGGCAGCCATTTTCAAAAACTTATTTGGATTGTTATCTAGGCCCATAGCTTTCCTTTCATTACGTTTGAGTAACAGCTGGTGAACTACGTTCACTGCCGAAGCTTTCATAGAAAAGGTAGTTTCAGTTGGCTCGATATAGGACTCAGGTTCTATGTTAAACGACGGTATTTGTGAGGCTAGTCTCTCACCAATGCTAGAGAAATACAGATTTAAGACTTCGGCCATCGCAGGAGATTCAGTTATCGGTTGTTCTCTAATTTTATTTTCCGAAATATTCTTTACCTTGTTTGGATGTCGTGAGAACAGATTGTTAAGTAAATGCCATTTTTTCTAGGTTTTGATTTACTGCAAGAAGATGATCAAGATTTGCAGCAAAATATTTCCGCTTGGCCTTCTTAATTTCGTTATTTGTATGGTTACGGGCACATCTGTATTGATACCCTGCCATGGTCAGAGATAGGAAATTCCGGACCGCGTTAAAAACCAATCAGATTGCGAGATTCGTTACCGTGCGCCTCTTGGAAAAAAAGAAAAAAGAAAAAAGAAATAAATGTATGATATTTGTCCGCGGGAGGTCCCTATCGAAAGTATGTTTACCCGAGCGCGGTGTTGAGTACGGCCCCAGGCCGAAAGCCGACGGAAGGTTGTTTGAAAGCCTAGCGCAAAATTTCTCTCGAGGTGGACCGTCCAAACCCAGCAAATAACTTTTTTCATGTTGTTCTGTTGTCAATAAAATTGAACTGCCAAAGATAAAAGCAAAAGATTTTTGAAACGGCGAAAAACGCAGAACAGAAAAAAAAAGATCTCTAGAACTTCCAAATTTAACTGCTTAAGATTTTAAAATCGCAAATTTCATTGACAAGGAGTAAAAAAAAAGCCAGTCAGAGATAGGCTTGTTAACAATTACGCTTTTGTCTTCCTGCATAATGTTTGCTTCCAAATAGTAAAATTCGCTTTCCCTCTGGGTGCTTTCATTCAGTCTAAATCCATGTCTTTACTATTTCCGCAACATTCTAAGACGTGAAGGTCATCACGATCTGGTTGGATCGTCACTCTGTTTATATTCCGCGTTGCAGGCCTTTAGAACAAGGTCAGTACACATGCATACATGTTAAAGTTTCTTGTGTTGAGCTAGAGATTGCATACGCATATGTGTTTCCATAAAAAAAGACGTGTCACTTTTTAATCTGCACACGATGATAGAACGAGGCATGCCTAGTGCAGTTTCGTTTTGTATGCGCCAGCTATACATTCGTGTAGCATAATTCTCTCTCGGCTTGGTTTACACTTTACAGTAGTGTTACACGTATTTTAATTTATTATTAATATTATCATTATTATTATTATTATTATTATTTCATCATCATCATTATTATTTCATTTTATTTTTTACTTTGTATGCGTTTGTAATTTCGCTTGTTTACATGAGTATTTTACCTAAAACGTACCTTATTTGTCTGCACTGGTTTGTAGAACGAGATATACATTGCACGCGTTCGTAGTGTTATTTGTGTCTACAAGGGTATCGCTTAAAATGTATCACATGCCTAAAAGTATATTTAAGACTGCTTTCGTTCATAGAACAAGACATACATTGCATCATTTTATTTTTCATTTCTTTTGTTTTGGTTCAATTGTGCGCGGTTTTATTTTGTTTGCACACGTGTTTCGCTTAAAACGTATCATTAGTTAAGTCGACTTCTTGAACAGCAAATTTCGTCGAGTTGTGTCGGGTTATGACGACTCGACGTCCCTCCCTTCTTTCAAGCAGCAGAAGTGCACATAAGATTATTCTTCTGGTGAGCATATTCAGACTTCTTGCCGTGTAAGGTATGTTATCTTCCGGTAAGGATAACTTCTCATTTTTCAGGACATGATTTCTGCGAAGACGGCTCGACTATAAATAGACACGACTCCACTCATTTAGAATGTATTTGACATTACTGAAGGTGATTTCGAAAACTTTAAATGTCTTAAGCTTTCAGTCACGTACAGTAACGAAAAATGAAAATGCAAAACCGTCTTTTGTCCATGTGGAAAATTTTGAAAACACCCTCTATTACCAAGTTCAGTCCAGTTGCGTCAGATAATATCTCTGAACTCGATAAAATAAGGACATTTTCTTCCATCGAATTCTACGTCGAACTTTGACTAATGCATTTTTCTGGCCTTAAAGATAAATCCAATCTGACTAGAGTTAACTCGTACTAAGATGCAGTTTTTCGTTTATGTCCGAAAATAACAACAGCACTAAACACACTGTAAGAACTTTGGCAAAATTTTTAAGCTCCGTGCATGCGTATCGGCTCGTGTTCCCAAAGAATTTCTCGTTCTTGTACACTTCCACTCGTGTTGCTACAACCCGATAGGAACACTAAAACAGTCTTTCATTTTGTACATAAAATAATCATAAAACCCTTGGGTTTACCTATCATAGCAATTGTCCAACCTTTCGAGAGGAAAATTCGGAAAATGCCGAACTATATTACAACTTGAACGATGTAATTAGAATTAACCAGTTGCTCTTTACAACGTCAATCGATATAATTACAGGACTCTTAAGTTCACTAAACCGGAGAAAATATTCACTGTCAAATTCCGAATATTATTTTTTTCCCAAGCATCTGAGCGGGCCGGATTCCTAAATCCTCGAATTTGATTGGCTAATCATACGCACGTGACCGGTCCAGCTTTTTACGATACGGCCCACGGGCCGGATTTTTTCTTCGCAGCCTAAATTTCGCTCCTAAAAGTTGGCGGTAGTTGTCAATCTTTTGCCTTTTTTACACGTCCATCGACGATTAATCAACAAAAGTTTATCTCTGTTCACTTTAAAATGGCAAGGAAAGTCACTGTAAGTAAATTGAATTGAGTGTTTTGAAGTTGTGAAAGTGTGCTTGGTTGTTTGTAGCTTGGCGCTGTAATGGTGCGTAATCCTGTGTTTTTCTCGCCATAAAATTTGAGTCAATTTCAGTCGAGTTTACCTCGCTGATCGTTGCTGTATTTAGGAGAATTTCTGTCGAATACACTTAAAGAATTTCCTCGCTTTCTGCTATTCAATTTACGGTAGAAAAGTCTGATTTCAAGTGATTTTAAAAGCAACGACTGACAGAAATTGTTTTGTAGTAAAACTTCAAACTTCGCACGAAATTTCAGACCGCAAAAACAATTTTGGAGAACTTAACTGGTGAAATAAATGCAACTAAGATAAAGTAGTTCAAAAAAAATCTGTTCTTTAATACATCTTTCTTTGTCTACTATCTGTGTTACTCGCTCGTTGCCGAGATTTTTTACAAATCGTTAGTAGACGGCGTGGAAGCCGATTCAGTGACAAGAGTTGCGTAAACAAACCCATTTGTAATCTGTAAAACCAATTTACCGCAGGAGAAAAAAATAAACATGTTATTTGCCAGCTTAGGGTCGGTCCGTATGGTGAAAAACTGTGACCTCGGACTTGAAAATGCTGCCCTCGGCCTGCGGCCTCGGGCAGCATTTTCAAGACCACGGTCACAGTTTTTCACCATACGGACCTCCCAGCCGGCAAATAACATATATTTATTTCCCGCTAAGTCTCTGCAATAGACAAAGAAACAAGTAAAACATGTCTCGCGTTAATTGTGAGATTAAAAAGACGCATTGTAGTATGATAATAAAGGTAAAGGCAAGTCTGCATACGAGCCAAGTGGCTCACCAGGCCAGAGCTTATCCCGGTTTCTGTCGCATGAAGCGACTAGCAGTATTTCTACTCTCCCCCTGGATGGGACGCTAATCCATCGCAGGGTTACCCCCAGCATTAAGTTCGCCGATACCCATTTATACCGTGTCTGGGTGAGCGAGGTACTGTGGGAGTAAAGTGTCTTGCCCAATAACACAACACAATGTCCCCGGCTAGTGTTCGAGCCCCGACAGCTCGATCCGGTGACGAGCACACTAAACATGAGGCCACCGCGCCTCCCAGTATGATAATAAAGTTAAATTTATTAGAGTCGATCGTACACCATGCGTCGAACTTGCGACCGCCTTCACAAAACCCGCGTTTGAACTCCCATACAACCTCTGCATTTACTCATTCCCGTTAGCACACATTTCCGTAAGCGGCCGCAGATAATTTAATGTCTCACTATTTAGAGTTTTCCTTTGTTTTAAAGCTCCTGTAAGCCGACACCCGAAAGGAATTGGACCTGACTATGAAAGATATTCATAACCATTTGTAAACTGCATCACTGCATTTTGTTGCACTGAGAGTGTTAAGAGGGTATGGATGACGGGTGGTGGTGCAAATGTCAGTTTTCAGTTAAAATGTTATTCATTTATTAGTTGTCAGTTCAATTTTGGGCCATTTGTCATTTGTCAGCTAAGTGGAGTGCTATTTGACCCCTTTTAAAAACAATATAGTGGGACCCCTATCAAAAGGCCACCTCGAGTATAGAGGAAAAAGTAAGTGTAGAGAAGTGGCCGTTATGGGGAGTAAGGGGTGGAATATGACACCCGTTTTATTGGGATGCACAATTTCTTTTTTATAAAAGAGAAATGCTTACATTAACATAAAAATACGTAACACATTTTAAAAATATGTCAATAAAACAGAAACAGCAAGAGATCAAAGAAAAGCGGTACGGTGCAAGATTTGTGGCCATTTACAATTAGAAAAATGGGTTTTGTATACACTGTTTGTCAGTCGTCGATGGTCTTGATTAATTTCGATTTTCCCTGACTCCTGAAGGGCGTGGCCTTCAATTAAGGAATATGTAACGGATAGTATGAGGGTCAAATTGGAAATGATTAATAATAACAGACTTAAAGGAAAATTATCTTAATAGAGAACTGATAGTTTCGATCTAAAAACAATCTAAACAACTTAAACATCAAGCAGTTACAATTACAGTTACAGTAGGCTACAGTAATAATATTTCCACCGAAAACAATACACATTTTCAATAAATTTCAAACGAATAACGAATAAAGCTTTTTCTCAGTTTTTGGTAAATCTGACTACTTTTTTCAGCTATTTGTCAGCTGAAAGTTATTATTATTTTTTATTATTATTAATATTTATTATTATTATTGTTATTATTATTATTATTATTATTAATATTTTGGCCATTTGTCAGTTGTCAGTTAACTCCATCCAGAGCCTCTGTTAATGTTTATGCAGGCTGCAATTATGATTTGTTCCTCTAAATTCCAAAGGGCCAGTCCTGATACTTAAGTATACAGTGCTGTGTACAAGTCATCGCCATTATCGCGGAATTGCATAGGGATATCAAAATAATGGTACATGTTTTTTTTTTCTCTTTACATTCCAATTTTTTTTTATTGCTAACTGGGTAAGCTCCCATAGGTAAGCCGCTGTGTGTGTATCCTTTATACCTCAAATGGCTGCATACGAGAATCATTGTCATAAGCGACCAGCTTCAGTTACGGACACCTTTTTTGCGTCCCCCGAGGGTTTCGAGTTACGCGATTTTCCACTGTATCTATTCCGCCATTATTTCAAATTCTAAATTCATGTGTCTGTTCGCTTATTGACAATAAAAATTAGCCAATGAGTGCGTGAGAATTTTTGCAGTTATGGTAAAAAGGTTATTGTCAAGTAATGTTTTCTGCTTTTTGCGAGTAGTCTTTTAAATTGTAACAGGAGCCATAATCGGGGACGGAGACCGTAAGCGCGCGCCATTTCTAGTATTAGGGTTGTCCCCATGATATGGGACAATAATTCTATTTTTAGAACAAATTGCGCCATCGCCTGCGGCACACGCGCGTACATGCTGCGAGGATTTTTGCGGATGTCGCGCGGAGGAAATGGCGTCCGAAATTCCCGAAAATTTTCATGTTTTTGGCCCACAACTCAACGCGTTCACGTCTGTTGGAATTTTGCTTAAGTATTTTCGTCGTAAGCTGCTCCAGTTTGAGTGAAGTAAGACATGGTCGAATTTAGGTATGTTCCGCTGTAAGCTTATATATATCGCTGACCAAGTTGTGTTCCGACGGATGCTTCTTTTACATGAGCTGTACATTACTCCACTTTAAATTTCACATATGTTGAAGATTAACAGCTTTTCCATTACACAGCAGAAAACTAGCTGGATATATTTAGATATAGCAGAGCTTCAGGGCCTCATAGTTTCCTAGCTCCTCTTGCCACACACTTGCGAGGAATTTATCAGTCTATCGCGACCGAAAAGTAAAACAAAATAATTGCCAGTTTGAGTTTCGCTTGAATTTTAAGCAACGCTTGATGTTTCATCCAAGGCCCAATAACTTTACGTCCGTAGATACTGCTCAGTTTTATTCGTGTAAAAATCCAGTAAATTCTCTGTTGTCAATGAATGAGAGCGCCCGCCGATGCGTGTTTTCCGTACAGTCAGTAAACATGACAAATTGTACTTCCGCCGCTCTTTCGTGTGAAAGCGTACATCGAACTCAAACAATAACTCTATAGTTTTTAAATATGTTTAAGATTGATAAATGTTTGAGAACATATTAAAAGCTAAGCTGGAAATATGTGAATAAAGCAGAAATAATCAGCAAAGTTACGATGACGCTTTCTTTAATCAACTTGGAATAACGATTTCGAGTTTGTTGATCGAGCTATCAAAACTCCTTGTCTATTTTCATTTTCGCAGTGTAAAACTTCACTATGCTTATGTTGAAGAAACACACATGATGTTAGTAGCCTTTTTTGCGTTCGTGAAATTTGTTACAGCATCTCAGCACAAAAGATAACGAAAGAAATCTTTGTCAAGATTTGTTGACAATTCAAACACCGATTCGGACTTGAAAGTGCACGAGCTGCACTATGCAAATGAGCTAATTGTACGCGTCAGACTTTCCTTTCAAAAACTTTTGCCAACTCACCAAACAAGCAGAAACAATAAGAAACCGTCAAAACAGGTTTTGGTTATGATGAACCATTGTCTGAGAAACTCACAAATTAACTCGATACCAGAGTGTAGAGTTTTCTTGCTATATTCTTAAGTCAAACAAACGCAAAAACATACGCGTAAGCTTACAACTAGCGTGAGCAGATCTTAGTATTCATTCCCAGCGCGAGATTGAAGTCTTGTTTTCGACCCTGAAACACCCACCTTTTCCATTAGCTCAGAGCATAAAACTACATATAAGCGCCCTAGTTCGTATTCCCTGCCTTATTCCCTGCCATCGCTGTGAAAAATACGCAAAAGAATCCCTCAACTCTCACCATTTGATCACACAACGTGACAACATCCACGCGAGAGCCCCCGACACGTGCGTGAATCCGCGCGGATATATGACGTCAGGATGGCGCAATTTGTTCTAAAAATAGAAAAATTGTCCCATACCATAGGTGCGCGCGAATCCCGACACTTACGGTCTCCGTCCCCGATTATGGCTCCTGATTGTAATTAAAAAGAAAGCGCCGCCGAAAAGAACACATGTTCCTCCTTGATCGAATTTCCAGCGCAAACAACTCTATCACAATTACATCATGCTCTTGTGTGGAATATTCAGATTGTGTTCACAATGGAGTACCTTCAGACGATCCTTTCATTTAAACTTTCATTGATTTGTCTCTAAGCAAAAGAGACGTTTTAAATAAATGACAGCAAAAGGATTCTACTAGTGATATTTGCACATATGATTTCGCCACTGGAATAAATTTGACAAGATCGCGTTTTAACTGAAATCCTTTGACAATGGTAACTAAACAGAAAAACTATCATAGACTGTTAGCTCAGGATGATTATGAATGCCATGGCCGGGTTTCATCAGACCTTGAAGCCCAAATCGTCTTCACAATGCTTAGCGAAATCTCCCTGTCCAAATCGTACGTTGAAGAGGAGTAATCAGGAAATAGCGAATATTTGTCAAAGAATTCTAAAGACATTGAATAATGAACATCGAATCAGAAACAAACATGGAATATACTCTTGCAAAATTGGCTTGGGATAACGAATGGTCTTGGTTTTGAAAACTATTCTGTTCTTCTCCAGAATTGTGGAGGCAGCGTGGCCGAGTGGTTTTGGCGCGGGACTTAAAATTCGGAGGTCGCGGGTTCAAGTCCCGGTCTGACCACTAAGCTGGAGTCGTTTCTTGGTAGATCCCAGTTCAGCTCCTCGGTCAAGCTTGCAAATAGCTAACTGGTCTGCCTGCCTGGTCTGAAGTACTGTCAGAATTGAGTGGAAATAATAATACGTAGATAAAACGTTACTTAACGAGAAGCAAAGCATCGTTATGAAAATTTTGAAAGTCCAATTTAGTTATTTTGTTAGTATTTAAGCTACTGTTAGCTAGTTGGCTTATAGCTAAGCCGCAAAAATCATAAGTTGAATGAATGAATGAATGAATGAATGAATATAATGACATCTTTATTTAAGTCTCAGTCTTAATAGCTGAGCACAAGTGTTCTACTAATTGGGAAGACTAAAATATAAAGTAAAATGTATTCACCTAAGATTTAGTAAAATTAAGAAAATATTAAAATATAAAATTGAATCAAAAAACTAATTTGTTGATAAATACTATCATACTATCGTAATATTATCAACTAACTACATAGATGAACAGCAGGAACAATGCATACACCAGTCGTCCAGCAGAGAGCTAACGTCAAACTTTGTAATAGTGCTTTTAAAGTTATTCAAAGTTTTTGCAGATCTAATATTTTTAGGCAGTTTTGCCCATAATTTTGGAATGTTGACCATATGTTGCTGTATTATATCTAGGAATGCTGAAATCAGTTTGTCTTAAGGAATAAGAAGTGCTATGAGTATTAATAATGTTGCTAATGTAGGCTGGACATAATTTGTGTTTGACTTTATACATAAGGGTGCATACATCTTGCAGGCATCTGTTCTTTAGTGTTGGTAGTTGAGCCCTCGAATAATTCTGAGTAGTTGTCATACAAACCTCGTACCGAAGTGAGATGTTTTCGTGGAAGGCCGCATCATAGCATTTAGAAATCACTGCCTTGAAGGTTGAATAAGTAACAAAGCTCGTTTGGCAACCAAGCCTCATTTTGTTGTATTCCCAACACCATAATAATTTTGCTGAACAGGTGTTATCGAGCCACGCGGCCAGCTGGCGGCGTCACATCCAAGCATTTTAATACTTCACCGACTTGTTGTACTATCTAGTCGGGTGTTTTGTTCAAACAGTCACAACAATTTTTTTTTTCTCCGCAACGAAATCTTATATTACTTATTTCTTTTCCATGCAATGGTAACCACCAGAACATTAAGTTTTTGCGTTATTGTTTTACTATAAAGTAAAGCACCAGCTGGAACGATTGATTACGTGGCAGACTGAGAGCATGTCACTTGTGACATCTTACGGCCGTATTTTGTATCAAATTTCAGCCTGATTCCAATCACATTATTGCTAGGCTTCTTTTGAACGCTCCGTTAGAGGGCATTCCA
>NW_027671094.1:0-57000 GCF_964199315.1 Orbicella franksi
ATTTAGTTTGAACCAAAACACATGGAAACATCAGCGGTTTTCAGGCAAGGTGTATGCATTAGGTTCGGCACATGAAAAGTTCGACGTCTGAATCAAAGCCGTTCCAAAGCCGAAATTCCCGGCTGAGCTAGACGGGAAGAACGGCTGAGCCGTTCCAAATTCAAATAGCCGTTTTTAACTGATTCAGACGCCGAACATTTCATGTACTTAATTCAACGTATTAGGTTCTACTCAAGAAAAGTTTGGCGTCTGAACTGGGCCTTAGTAGTCCGCTTTTCTTGTTAGCCAACCAGGAAAATAACTCGCAACCTCCACCTCTTATATACGTGTCTTAGTTTTGTTTTCAGTGTATTTCTCTCACTAAAAAATGCTTCTGATGCTGGACCTCCGGCGAGGCATCGTAAATACACTAAGGTATGTTCTGCCTAACTCTTACCAATTTCCGCCTTTTTCTACACCAAGAACAACCTTTATATTCCTCAAAACTATGAGAAATAAAATAAAACACTCAAAGTGAGAGA
The DNA here is from genome assembly GCF_964199315.1 of Orbicella franksi. NCBI lineage: Eukaryota > Metazoa > Cnidaria > Anthozoa > Scleractinia > Merulinidae > Orbicella > Orbicella franksi. Next base: position 522 of record NW_027671094.1, read on the forward strand.
AAAAAATTTCTACCTTTCAAATTTTAAACCTTTAAACTTATAACATTTTGACTTCAAATGGTACTATATCTCCATTTGGAAAAAAAAAATTCCAATCCGTGCCACTGTTGTTCATATAAGAAAACTTGAAACTGTTGAAATTTCTTTAATTTCTCAGGGACGAAGGAGTAGCCCAAGGGTAGTACCGGTTATCATTGGATCAGGTAAGTTAAGTCCGGGTGGAGACGGTTAATTAGTTGATGGGTGACTGGCGCTGCACATAACATTCCACCTGGAGTAAAGAGTAAAGAGTAAAGAGTAAAGAGTAAAGAGTAAAGAGTAAAGAGTAAAGAGTAAAGAGTAAAGAGTAAAGAGTAAAGAGTAAAGAGTAAAGAGTAAAGAGTAAAGAGTAAAGAGTAAAGAGTAAAGAGTAAAGAGTAAAGAGTAAAGAGTAAAGAGTAAAGAGTAAAGAGTAAAGAGTAAAGAGTAAAGAGTAAAGAGTAAAGAGTAAAGAGTAAAGAGTAAAGAGTAAAGAGTAAAGAGTAAAGAGTAAAGAGTAAAGAGTAAAGAGTAAAGAGTAAAGAGTAAAGAGTAAAGAGTAAAGAGTAAAGAGTAAAGAGTAAAGAGTAAAGAGTAAAGAGTAAAGAGTAAAGAGTAAAGAGTAAAGAGTAAAGAGTAAAGAGTAAAGAGTAAAGAGTAAAGAGTAAAGAGTAAAGAGTAAAGAGTAAAGAGTAAAGAGTAAAGAGTAAAGAGTAAAGAGTAAAGAGTAAAGAGTAAAGAGTAAAGAGTAAAGAGTAAAGAGTAAAGAGTAAAGAGTAAAGAGTAAAGAGTAAAGAGTAAAGAGTAAAGAGTAAAGAGTAAAGAGTAAAGAGTAAAGAGTAAAGAGTAAAGAGTAAAGAGTAAAGAGTAAAGAGTAAAGAGTAAAGAGTAAAGAGTAAAGAGTAAAGAGTAAAGAGTAAAGAGTAAAGAGTAAAGAGTAAAGAGTAAAGAGTAAAGAGTAAAGAGTAAAGAGTAAAGAGTAAAGAGTAAAGAGTAAAGAGTAAAGAGTAAAGAGTAAAGAGTAAAGAGTAAAGAGTAAAGAGTAAAGAGTAAAGAGTAAAGAGTAAAGAGTAAAGAGTAAAGAGTAAAGAGTAAAGAGTAAAGAGTAAAGAGTAAAGAGTAAAGAGTAAAGAGTAAAGAGTAAAGAGTAAAGAGTAAAGAGTAAAGAGTAAAGAGTAAAGAGTAAAGAGTAAAGAGTAAAGAGTAAAGAGTAAAGAGTAAAGAGTAAAGAGTAAAGAGTAAAGAGTAAAGAGTAAAGAGTAAAGAGTAAAGAGTAAAGAGTAAAGAGTAAAGAGTAAAGAGTAAAGAGTAAAGAGTAAAGAGTAAAGAGTAAAGAGTAAAGAGTAAAGAGTAAAGAGTAAAGAGTAAAGAGTAAAGAGTAAAGAGTAAAGAGTAAAGAGTAAAGAGTAAAGAGTAAAGAGTAAAGAGTAAAGAGTAAAGAGTAAAGAGTAAAGAGTAAAGAGTAAAGAGTAAAGAGTAAAGAGTAAAGAGTAAAGAGTAAAGAGTAAAGAGTAAAGAGTAAAGAGTAAAGAGTAAAGAGTAAAGAGTAAAGAGTAAAGAGTAAAGAGTAAAGAGTAAAGAGTAAAGAGTAAAGAGTAAAGAGTAAAGAGTAAAGAGTAAAGAGTAAAGAGTAAAGAGTAAAGAGTAAAGAGTAAAGAGTAAAGAGTAAAGAGTAAAGAGTAAAGAGTAAAGAGTAAAGAGTAAAGAGTAAAGAGTAAAGAGTAAAGAGTAAAGAGTAAAGAGTAAAGAGTAAAGAGTAAAGAGTAAAGAGTAAAGAGTAAAGAGTAAAGAGTAAAGAGTAAAGAGTAAAGAGTAAAGAGTAAAGAGTAAAGAGTAAAGAGTAAAGAGTAAAGAGTAAAGAGTAAAGAGTAAAGAGTAAAGAGTAAAGAGTAAAGAGTAAAGAGTAAAGAGTAAAGAGTAAAGAGTAAAGAGTAAAGAGTAAAGAGTAAAGAGTAAAGAGTAAAGAGTAAAGAGTAAAGAGTAAAGAGTAAAGAGTAAAGAGTAAAGAGTAAAGAGTAAAGAGTAAAGAGTAAAGAGTAAAGAGTAAAGAGTAAAGAGTAAAGAGTAAAGAGTAAAGAGTAAAGAGTAAAGAGTAAAGAGTAAAGAGTAAAGAGTAAAGAGTAAAGAGTAAAGAGTAAAGAGTAAAGAGTAAAGAGTAAAGAGTAAAGAGTAAAGAGTAAAGAGTAAAGAGTAAAGAGTAAAGAGTAAAGAGTAAAGAGTAAAGAGTAAAGAGTAAAGAGTAAAGAGTAAAGAGTAAAGAGTAAAGAGTAAAGAGTAAAGAGTAAAGAGTAAAGAGTAAAGAGTAAAGAGTAAAGAGTAAAGAGTAAAGAGTAAAGAGTAAAGAGTAAAGAGTAAAGAGTAAAGAGTAAAGAGTAAAGAGTAAAGAGTAAAGAGTAAAGAGTAAAGAGTAAAGAGTAAAGAGTAAAGAGTAAAGAGTAAAGAGTAAAGAGTAAAGAGTAAAGAGTAAAGAGTAAAGAGTAAAGAGTAAAGAGTAAAGAGTAAAGAGTAAAGAGTAAAGAGTAAAGAGTAAAGAGTAAAGAGTAAAGAGTAAAGAGTAAAGAGTAAAGAGTAAAGAGTAAAGAGTAAAGAGTAAAGAGTAAAGAGTAAAGAGTAAAGAGTAAAGAGTAAAGAGTAAAGAGTAAAGAGTAAAGAGTAAAGAGTAAAGAGTAAAGAGTAAAGAGTAAAGAGTAAAGAGTAAAGAGTAAAGAGTAAAGAGTAAAGAGTAAAGAGTAAAGAGTAAAGAGTAAAGAGTAAAGAGTAAAGAGTAAAGAGTAAAGAGTAAAGAGTAAAGAGTAAAGAGTAAAGAGTAAAGAGTAAAGAGTAAAGAGTAAAGAGTAAAGAGTAAAGAGTAAAGAGTAAAGAGTAAAGAGTAAAGAGTAAAGAGTAAAGAGTAAAGAGTAAAGAGTAAAGAGTAAAGAGTAAAGAGTAAAGAGTAAAGAGTAAAGAGTAAAGAGTAAAGAGTAAAGAGTAAAGAGTAAAGAGTAAAGAGTAAAGAGTAAAGAGTAAAGAGTAAAGAGTAAAGAGTAAAGAGTAAAGAGTAAAGAGTAAAGAGTAAAGAGTAAAGAGTAAAGAGTAAAGAGTAAAGAGTAAAGAGTAAAGAGTAAAGAGTAAAGAGTAAAGAGTAAAGAGTAAAGAGTAAAGAGTAAAGAGTAAAGAGTAAAGAGTAAAGAGTAAAGAGTAAAGAGTAAAGAGTAAAGAGTAAAGAGTAAAGAGTAAAGAGTAAAGAGTAAAGAGTAAAGAGTAAAGAGTAAAGAGTAAAGAGTAAAGAGTAAAGAGTAAAGAGTAAAGAGTAAAGAGTAAAGAGTAAAGAGTAAAGAGTAAAGAGTAAAGAGTAAAGAGTAAAGAGTAAAGAGTAAAGAGTAAAGAGTAAAGAGTAAAGAGTAAAGAGTAAAGAGTAAAGAGTAAAGAGTAAAGAGTAAAGAGTAAAGAGTAAAGAGTAAAGAGTAAAGAGTAAAGAGTAAAGAGTAAAGAGTAAAGAGTAAAGAGTAAAGAGTAAAGAGTAAAGAGTAAAGAGTAAAGAGTAAAGAGTAAAGAGTAAAGAGTAAAGAGTAAAGAGTAAAGAGTAAAGAGTAAAGAGTAAAGAGTAAAGAGTAAAGAGTAAAGAGTAAAGAGTAAAGAGTAAAGAGTAAAGAGTAAAGAGTAAAGAGTAAAGAGTAAAGAGTAAAGAGTAAAGAGTAAAGAGTAAAGAGTAAAGAGTAAAGAGTAAAGAGTAAAGAGTAAAGAGTAAAGAGTAAAGAGTAAAGAGTAAAGAGTAAAGAGTAAAGAGTAAAGAGTAAAGAGTAAAGAGTAAAGAGTAAAGAGTAAAGAGTAAAGAGTAAAGAGTAAAGAGTAAAGAGTAAAGAGTAAAGAGTAAAGAGTAAAGAGTAAAGAGTAAAGAGTAAAGAGTAAAGAGTAAAGAGTAAAGAGTAAAGAGTAAAGAGTAAAGAGTAAAGAGTAAAGAGTAAAGAGTAAAGAGTAAAGAGTAAAGAGTAAAGAGTAAAGAGTAAAGAGTAAAGAGTAAAGAGTAAAGAGTAAAGAGTAAAGAGTAAAGAGTAAAGAGTAAAGAGTAAAGAGTAAAGAGTAAAGAGTAAAGAGTAAAGAGTAAAGAGTAAAGAGTAAAGAGTAAAGAGTAAAGAGTAAAGAGTAAAGAGTAAAGAGTAAAGAGTAAAGAGTAAAGAGTAAAGAGTAAAGAGTAAAGAGTAAAGAGTAAAGAGTAAAGAGTAAAGAGTAAAGAGTAAAGAGTAAAGAGTAAAGAGTAAAGAGTAAAGAGTAAAGAGTAAAGAGTAAAGAGTAAAGAGTAAAGAGTAAAGAGTAAAGAGTAAAGAGTAAAGAGTAAAGAGTAAAGAGTAAAGAGTAAAGAGTAAAGAGTAAAGAGTAAAGAGTAAAGAGTAAAGAGTAAAGAGTAAAGAGTAAAGAGTAAAGAGTAAAGAGTAAAGAGTAAAGAGTAAAGAGTAAAGAGTAAAGAGTAAAGAGTAAAGAGTAAAGAGTAAAGAGTAAAGAGTAAAGAGTAAAGAGTAAAGAGTAAAGAGTAAAGAGTAAAGAGTAAAGAGTAAAGAGTAAAGAGTAAAGAGTAAAGAGTAAAGAGTAAAGAGTAAAGAGTAAAGAGTAAAGAGTAAAGAGTAAAGAGTAAAGAGTAAAGAGTAAAGAGTAAAGAGTAAAGAGTAAAGAGTAAAGAGTAAAGAGTAAAGAGTAAAGAGTAAAGAGTAAAGAGTAAAGAGTAAAGAGTAAAGAGTAAAGAGTAAAGAGTAAAGAGTAAAGAGTAAAGAGTAAAGAGTAAAGAGTAAAGAGTAAAGAGTAAAGAGTAAAGAGTAAAGAGTAAAGAGTAAAGAGTAAAGAGTAAAGAGTAAAGAGTAAAGAGTAAAGAGTAAAGAGTAAAGAGTAAAGAGTAAAGAGTAAAGAGTAAAGAGTAAAGAGTAAAGAGTAAAGAGTAAAGAGTAAAGAGTAAAGAGTAAAGAGTAAAGAGTAAAGAGTAAAGAGTAAAGAGTAAAGAGTAAAGAGTAAAGAGTAAAGAGTAAAGAGTAAAGAGTAAAGAGTAAAGAGTAAAGAGTAAAGAGTAAAGAGTAAAGAGTAAAGAGTAAAGAGTAAAGAGTAAAGAGTAAAGAGTAAAGAGTAAAGAGTAAAGAGTAAAGAGTAAAGAGTAAAGAGTAAAGAGTAAAGAGTAAAGAGTAAAGAGTAAAGAGTAAAGAGTAAAGAGTAAAGAGTAAAGAGTAAAGAGTAAAGAGTAAAGAGTAAAGAGTAAAGAGTAAAGAGTAAAGAGTAAAGAGTAAAGAGTAAAGAGTAAAGAGTAAAGAGTAAAGAGTAAAGAGTAAAGAGTAAAGAGTAAAGAGTAAAGAGTAAAGAGTAAAGAGTAAAGAGTAAAGAGTAAAGAGTAAAGAGTAAAGAGTAAAGAGTAAAGAGTAAAGAGTAAAGAGTAAAGAGTAAAGAGTAAAGAGTAAAGAGTAAAGAGTAAAGAGTAAAGAGTAAAGAGTAAAGAGTAAAGAGTAAAGAGTAAAGAGTAAAGAGTAAAGAGTAAAGAGTAAAGAGTAAAGAGTAAAGAGTAAAGAGTAAAGAGTAAAGAGTAAAGAGTAAAGAGTAAAGAGTAAAGAGTAAAGAGTAAAGAGTAAAGAGTAAAGAGTAAAGAGTAAAGAGTAAAGAGTAAAGAGTAAAGAGTAAAGAGTAAAGAGTAAAGAGTAAAGAGTAAAGAGTAAAGAGTAAAGAGTAAAGAGTAAAGAGTAAAGAGTAAAGAGTAAAGAGTAAAGAGTAAAGAGTAAAGAGTAAAGAGTAAAGAGTAAAGAGTAAAGAGTAAAGAGTAAAGAGTAAAGAGTAAAGAGTAAAGAGTAAAGAGTAAAGAGTAAAGAGTAAAGAGTAAAGAGTAAAGAGTAAAGAGTAAAGAGTAAAGAGTAAAGAGTAAAGAGTAAAGAGTAAAGAGTAAAGAGTAAAGAGTAAAGAGTAAAGAGTAAAGAGTAAAGAGTAAAGAGTAAAGAGTAAAGAGTAAAGAGTAAAGAGTAAAGAGTAAAGAGTAAAGAGTAAAGAGTAAAGAGTAAAGAGTAAAGAGTAAAGAGTAAAGAGTAAAGAGTAAAGAGTAAAGAGTAAAGAGTAAAGAGTAAAGAGTAAAGAGTAAAGAGTAAAGAGTAAAGAGTAAAGAGTAAAGAGTAAAGAGTAAAGAGTAAAGAGTAAAGAGTAAAGAGTAAAGAGTAAAGAGTAAAGAGTAAAGAGTAAAGAGTAAAGAGTAAAGAGTAAAGAGTAAAGAGTAAAGAGTAAAGAGTAAAGAGTAAAGAGTAAAGAGTAAAGAGTAAAGAGTAAAGAGTAAAGAGTAAAGAGTAAAGAGTAAAGAGTAAAGAGTAAAGAGTAAAGAGTAAAGAGTAAAGAGTAAAGAGTAAAGAGTAAAGAGTAAAGAGTAAAGAGTAAAGAGTAAAGAGTAAAGAGTAAAGAGTAAAGAGTAAAGAGTAAAGAGTAAAGAGTAAAGAGTAAAGAGTAAAGAGTAAAGAGTAAAGAGTAAAGAGTAAAGAGTAAAGAGTAAAGAGTAAAGAGTAAAGAGTAAAGAGTAAAGAGTAAAGAGTAAAGAGTAAAGAGTAAAGAGTAAAGAGTAAAGAGTAAAGAGTAAAGAGTAAAGAGTAAAGAGTAAAGAGTAAAGAGTAAAGAGTAAAGAGTAAAGAGTAAAGAGTAAAGAGTAAAGAGTAAAGAGTAAAGAGTAAAGAGTAAAGAGTAAAGAGTAAAGAGTAAAGAGTAAAGAGTAAAGAGTAAAGAGTAAAGAGTAAAGAGTAAAGAGTAAAGAGTAAAGAGTAAAGAGTAAAGAGTAAAGAGTAAAGAGTAAAGAGTAAAGAGTAAAGAGTAAAGAGTAAAGAGTAAAGAGTAAAGAGTAAAGAGTAAAGAGTAAAGAGTAAAGAGTAAAGAGTAAAGAGTAAAGAGTAAAGAGTAAAGAGTAAAGAGTAAAGAGTAAAGAGTAAAGAGTAAAGAGTAAAGAGTAAAGAGTAAAGAGTAAAGAGTAAAGAGTAAAGAGTAAAGAGTAAAGAGTAAAGAGTAAAGAGTAAAGAGTAAAGAGTAAAGAGTAAAGAGTAAAGAGTAAAGAGTAAAGAGTAAAGAGTAAAGAGTAAAGAGTAAAGAGTAAAGAGTAAAGAGTAAAGAGTAAAGAGTAAAGAGTAAAGAGTAAAGAGTAAAGAGTAAAGAGTAAAGAGTAAAGAGTAAAGAGTAAAGAGTAAAGAGTAAAGAGTAAAGAGTAAAGAGTAAAGAGTAAAGAGTAAAGAGTAAAGAGTAAAGAGTAAAGAGTAAAGAGTAAAGAGTAAAGAGTAAAGAGTAAAGAGTAAAGAGTAAAGAGTAAAGAGTAAAGAGTAAAGAGTAAAGAGTAAAGAGTAAAGAGTAAAGAGTAAAGAGTAAAGAGTAAAGAGTAAAGAGTAAAGAGTAAAGAGTAAAGAGTAAAGAGTAAAGAGTAAAGAGTAAAGAGTAAAGAGTAAAGAGTAAAGAGTAAAGAGTAAAGAGTAAAGAGTAAAGAGTAAAGAGTAAAGAGTAAAGAGTAAAGAGTAAAGAGTAAAGAGTAAAGAGTAAAGAGTAAAGAGTAAAGAGTAAAGAGTAAAGAGTAAAGAGTAAAGAGTAAAGAGTAAAGAGTAAAGAGTAAAGAGTAAAGAGTAAAGAGTAAAGAGTAAAGAGTAAAGAGTAAAGAGTAAAGAGTAAAGAGTAAAGAGTAAAGAGTAAAGAGTAAAGAGTAAAGAGTAAAGAGTAAAGAGTAAAGAGTAAAGAGTAAAGAGTAAAGAGTAAAGAGTAAAGAGTAAAGAGTAAAGAGTAAAGAGTAAAGAGTAAAGAGTAAAGAGTAAAGAGTAAAGAGTAAAGAGTAAAGAGTAAAGAGTAAAGAGTAAAGAGTAAAGAGTAAAGAGTAAAGAGTAAAGAGTAAAGAGTAAAGAGTAAAGAGTAAAGAGTAAAGAGTAAAGAGAAAGAGTAAAGAGTAAAGAGTAAAGAGTAAAGAGTAAAGAGTAAAGAGTAAAGAGTAAAGAGTAAAGAGTAAAGAGTAAAGAGTAAAGAGTAAAGAGTAAAGAGTAAAGAGTAAAGAGTAAAGAGTAAAGAGTAAAGAGTAAAGAGTAAAGAGTAAAGAGTAAAGAGTAAAGAGTAAAGAGTAAAGAGTAAAGAGTAAAGAGTAAAGAGTAAAGAGTAAAGAGTAAAGAGTAAAGAGTAAAGAGTAAAGAGTAAAGAGTAAAGAGTAAAGAGTAAAGAGTAAAGAGTAAAGAGTAAAGAGTAAAGAGTAAAGAGTAAAGAGTAAAGAGTAAAGAGTAAAGAGTAAAGAGTAAAGAGTAAAGAGTAAAGAGTAAAGAGTAAAGAGTAAAGAGTAAAGAGTAAAGAGTAAAGAGTAAAGAGTAAAGAGTAAAGAGTAAAGAGTAAAGAGTAAAGAGTAAAGAGTAAAGAGTAAAGAGTAAAGAGTAAAGAGTAAAGAGTAAAGAGTAAAGAGTAAAGAGTAAAGAGTAAAGAGTAAAGAGTAAAGAGTAAAGAGTAAAGAGTAAAGAGTAAAGAGTAAAGAGTAAAGAGTAAAGAGTAAAGAGTAAAGAGTAAAGAGTAAAGAGTAAAGAGTAAAGAGTAAAGAGTAAAGAGTAAAGAGTAAAGAGTAAAGAGTAAAGAGTAAAGAGTAAAGAGTAAAGAGTAAAGAGTAAAGAGTAAAGAGTAAAGAGTAAAGAGTAAAGAGTAAAGAGTAAAGAGTAAAGAGTAAAGAGTAAAGAGTAAAGAGTAAAGAGTAAAGAGTAAAGAGTAAAGAGTAAAGAGTAAAGAGTAAAGAGTAAAGAGTAAAGAGTAAAGAGTAAAGAGTAAAGAGTAAAGAGTAAAGAGTAAAGAGTAAAGAGTAAAGAGTAAAGAGTAAAGAGTAAAGAGTAAAGAGTAAAGAGTAAAGAGTAAAGAGTAAAGAGTAAAGAGTAAAGAGTAAAGAGTAAAGAGTAAAGAGTAAAGAGTAAAGAGTAAAGAGTAAAGAGTAAAGAGTAAAGAGTAAAGAGTAAAGAGTAAAGAGTAAAGAGTAAAGAGTAAAGAGTAAAGAGTAAAGAGTAAAGAGTAAAGAGTAAAGAGTAAAGAGTAAAGAGTAAAGAGTAAAGAGTAAAGAGTAAAGAGTAAAGAGTAAAGAGTAAAGAGTAAAGAGTAAAGAGTAAAGAGTAAAGAGTAAAGAGTAAAGAGTAAAGAGTAAAGAGTAAAGAGTAAAGAGTAAAGAGTAAAGAGTAAAGAGTAAAGAGTAAAGAGTAAAGAGTAAAGAGTAAAGAGTAAAGAGTAAAGAGTAAAGAGTAAAGAGTAAAGAGTAAAGAGTAAAGAGTAAAGAGTAAAGAGTAAAGAGTAAAGAGTAAAGAGTAAAGAGTAAAGAGTAAAGAGTAAAGAGTAAAGAGTAAAGAGTAAAGAGTAAAGAGTAAAGAGTAAAGAGTAAAGAGTAAAGAGTAAAGAGTAAAGAGTAAAGAGTAAAGAGTAAAGAGTAAAGAGTAAAGAGTAAAGAGTAAAGAGTAAAGAGTAAAGAGTAAAGAGTAAAGAGTAAAGAGTAAAGAGTAAAGAGTAAAGAGTAAAGAGTAAAGAGTAAAGAGTAAAGAGTAAAGAGTAAAGAGTAAAGAGTAAAGAGTAAAGAGTAAAGAGTAAAGAGTAAAGAGTAAAGAGTAAAGAGTAAAGAGTAAAGAGTAAAGAGTAAAGAGTAAAGAGTAAAGAGTAAAGAGTAAAGAGTAAAGAGTAAAGAGTAAAGAGTAAAGAGTAAAGAGTAAAGAGTAAAGAGTAAAGAGTAAAGAGTAAAGAGTAAAGAGTAAAGAGTAAAGAGTAAAGAGTAAAGAGTAAAGAGTAAAGAGTAAAGAGTAAAGAGTAAAGAGTAAAGAGTAAAGAGTAAAGAGTAAAGAGTAAAGAGTAAAGAGTAAAGAGTAAAGAGTAAAGAGTAAAGAGTAAAGAGTAAAGAGTAAAGAGTAAAGAGTAAAGAGTAAAGAGTAAAGAGTAAAGAGTAAAGAGTAAAGAGTAAAGAGTAAAGAGTAAAGAGTAAAGAGTAAAGAGTAAAGAGTAAAGAGTAAAGAGTAAAGAGTAAAGAGTAAAGAGTAAAGAGTAAAGAGTAAAGAGTAAAGAGTAAAGAGTAAAGAGTAAAGAGTAAAGAGTAAAGAGTAAAGAGTAAAGAGTAAAGAGTAAAGAGTAAAGAGTAAAGAGTAAAGAGTAAAGAGTAAAGAGTAAAGAGTAAAGAGTAAAGAGTAAAGAGTAAAGAGTAAAGAGTAAAGAGTAAAGAGTAAAGAGTAAAGAGTAAAGAGTAAAGAGTAAAGAGTAAAGAGTAAAGAGTAAAGAGTAAAGAGTAAAGAGTAAAGAGTAAAGAGTAAAGAGTAAAGAGTAAAGAGTAAAGAGTAAAGAGTAAAGAGTAAAGAGTAAAGAGTAAAGAGTAAAGAGTAAAGAGTAAAGAGTAAAGAGTAAAGAGTAAAGAGTAAAGAGTAAAGAGTAAAGAGTAAAGAGTAAAGAGTAAAGAGTAAAGAGTAAAGAGTAAAGAGTAAAGAGTAAAGAGTAAAGAGTAAAGAGTAAAGAGTAAAGAGTAAAGAGTAAAGAGTAAAGAGTAAAGAGTAAAGAGTAAAGAGTAAAGAGTAAAGAGTAAAGAGTAAAGAGTAAAGAGTAAAGAGTAAAGAGTAAAGAGTAAAGAGTAAAGAGTAAAGAGTAAAGAGTAAAGAGTAAAGAGTAAAGAGTAAAGAGTAAAGAGTAAAGAGTAAAGAGTAAAGAGTAAAGAGTAAAGAGTAAAGAGTAAAGAGTAAAGAGTAAAGAGTAAAGAGTAAAGAGTAAAGAGTAAAGAGTAAAGAGTAAAGAGTAAAGAGTAAAGAGTAAAGAGTAAAGAGTAAAGAGTAAAGAGTAAAGAGTAAAGAGTAAAGAGTAAAGAGTAAAGATAAAGAGTAAAGAGTAAAGAGTAAAGAGTAAAGAGTAAAGAGTAAAGAGTAAAGAGTAAAGAGTAAAGAGTAAAGAGTAAAGAGTAAAGAGTAAAGAGTAAAGAGTAAAGAGTAAAGAGTAAAGAGTAAAGAGTAAAGAGTAAAGAGTAAAGAGTAAAGAGTAAAGAGTAAAGAGTAAAGAGTAAAGAGTAAAGAGTAAAGAGTAAAGAGTAAAGAGTAAAGAGTAAAGAGTAAAGAGTAAAGAGTAAAGAGTAAAGAGTAAAGAGTAAAGAGTAAAGAGTAAAGAGTAAAGAGTAAAGAGTAAAGAGTAAAGAGTAAAGAGTAAAGAGTAAAGAGTAAAGAGTAAAGAGTAAAGAGTAAAGAGTAAAGAGTAAAGAGTAAAGAGTAAAGAGTAAAGAGTAAAGAGTAAAGAGTAAAGAGTAAAGAGTAAAGAGTAAAGAGTAAAGAGTAAAGAGTAAAGAGTAAAGAGTAAAGAGTAAAGAGTAAAGAGTAAAGAGTAAAGAGTAAAGAGTAAAGAGTAAAGAGTAAAGAGTAAAGAGTAAAGAGTAAAGAGTAAAGAGTAAAGAGTAAAGAGTAAAGAGTAAAGAGTAAAGAGTAAAGAGTAAAGAGTAAAGAGTAAAGAGTAAAGAGTAAAGAGTAAAGAGTAAAGAGTAAAGAGTAAAGAGTAAAGAGTAAAGAGTAAAGAGTAAAGAGTAAAGAGTAAAGAGTAAAGAGTAAAGAGTAAAGAGTAAAGAGTAAAGAGTAAAGAGTAAAGAGTAAAGAGTAAAGAGTAAAGAGTAAAGAGTAAAGAGTAAAGAGTAAAGAGTAAAGAGTAAAGAGTAAAGAGTAAAGAGTAAAGAGTAAAGAGTAAAGAGTAAAGAGTAAAGAGTAAAGAGTAAAGAGTAAAGAGTAAAGAGTAAAGAGTAAAGAGTAAAGAGTAAAGAGTAAAGAGTAAAGAGTAAAGAGTAAAGAGTAAAGAGTAAAGAGTAAAGAGTAAAGAGTAAAGAGTAAAGAGTAAAGAGTAAAGAGTAAAGAGTAAAGAGTAAAGAGTAAAGAGTAAAGAGTAAAGAGTAAAGAGTAAAGAGTAAAGAGTAAAGAGTAAAGAGTAAAGAGTAAAGAGTAAAGAGTAAAGAGTAAAGAGTAAAGAGTAAAGAGTAAAGAGTAAAGAGTAAAGAGTAAAGAGTAAAGAGTAAAGAGTAAAGAGTAAAGAGTAAAGAGTAAAGAGTAAAGAGTAAAGAGTAAAGAGTAAAGAGTAAAGAGTAAAGAGTAAAGAGTAAAGAGTAAAGAGTAAAGAGTAAAGAGTAAAGAGTAAAGAGTAAAGAGTAAAGAGTAAAGAGTAAAGAGTAAAGAGTAAAGAGTAAAGAGTAAAGAGTAAAGAGTAAAGAGTAAAGAGTAAAGAGTAAAGAGTAAAGAGTAAAGAGTAAAGAGTAAAGAGTAAAGAGTAAAGAGTAAAGAGTAAAGAGTAAAGAGTAAAGAGTAAAGAGTAAAGAGTAAAGAGTAAAGAGTAAAGAGTAAAGAGTAAAGAGTAAAGAGTAAAGAGTAAAGAGTAAAGAGTAAAGAGTAAAGAGTAAAGAGTAAAGAGTAAAGAGTAAAGAGTAAAGAGTAAAGAGTAAAGAGTAAAGAGTAAAGAGTAAAGAGTAAAGAGTAAAGAGTAAAGAGTAAAGAGTAAAGAGTAAAGAGTAAAGAGTAAAGAGTAAAGAGTAAAGAGTAAAGAGTAAAGAGTAAAGAGTAAAGAGTAAAGAGTAAAGAGTAAAGAGTAAAGAGTAAAGAGTAAAGAGTAAAGAGTAAAGAGTAAAGAGTAAAGAGTAAAGAGTAAAGAGTAAAGAGTAAAGAGTAAAGAGTAAAGAGTAAAGAGTAAAGAGTAAAGAGTAAAGAGTAAAGAGTAAAGAGTAAAGAGTAAAGAGTAAAGAGTAAAGAGTAAAGAGTAAAGAGTAAAGAGTAAAGAGTAAAGAGTAAAGAGTAAAGAGTAAAGAGTAAAGAGTAAAGAGTAAAGAGTAAAGAGTAAAGAGTAAAGAGTAAAGAGTAAAGAGTAAAGAGTAAAGAGTAAAGAGTAAAGAGTAAAGAGTAAAGAGTAAAGAGTAAAGAGTAAAGAGTAAAGAGTAAAGAGTAAAGAGTAAAGAGTAAAGAGTAAAGAGTAAAGAGTAAAGAGTAAAGAGTAAAGAGTAAAGAGTAAAGAGTAAAGAGTAAAGAGTAAAGAGTAAAGAGTAAAGAGTAAAGAGTAAAGAGTAAAGAGTAAAGAGTAAAGAGTAAAGAGTAAAGAGTAAAGAGTAAAGAGTAAAGAGTAAAGAGTAAAGAGTAAAGAGTAAAGAGTAAAGAGTAAAGAGTAAAGAGTAAAGAGTAAAGAGTAAAGAGTAAAGAGTAAAGAGTAAAGAGTAAAGAGTAAAGAGTAAAGAGTAAAGAGTAAAGAGTAAAGAGTAAAGAGTAAAGAGTAAAGAGTAAAGAGTAAAGAGTAAAGAGTAAAGAGTAAAGAGTAAAGAGTAAAGAGTAAAGAGTAAAGAGTAAAGAGTAAAGAGTAAAGAGTAAAGAGTAAAGAGTAAAGAGTAAAGAGTAAAGAGTAAAGAGTAAAGAGTAAAGAGTAAAGAGTAAAGAGTAAAGAGTAAAGAGTAAAGAGTAAAGAGTAAAGAGTAAAGAGTAAAGAGTAAAGAGTAAAGAGTAAAGAGTAAAGAGTAAAGAGTAAAGAGTAAAGAGTAAAGAGTAAAGAGTAAAGAGTAAAGAGTAAAGAGTAAAGAGTAAAGAGTAAAGAGTAAAGAGTAAAGAGTAAAGAGTAAAGAGTAAAGAGTAAAGAGTAAAGAGTAAAGAGTAAAGAGTAAAGAGTAAAGAGTAAAGAGTAAAGAGTAAAGAGTAAAGAGTAAAGAGTAAAGAGTAAAGAGTAAAGAGTAAAGAGTAAAGAGTAAAGAGTAAAGAGTAAAGAGTAAAGAGTAAAGAGTAAAGAGTAAAGAGTAAAGAGTAAAGAGTAAAGAGTAAAGAGTAAAGAGTAAAGAGTAAAGAGTAAAGAGTAAAGAGTAAAGAGTAAAGAGTAAAGAGTAAAGAGTAAAGAGTAAAGAGTAAAGAGTAAAGAGTAAAGAGTAAAGAGTAAAGAGTAAAGAGTAAAGAGTAAAGAGTAAAGAGTAAAGAGTAAAGAGTAAAGAGTAAAGAGTAAAGAGTAAAGAGTAAAGAGTAAAGAGTAAAGAGTAAAGAGTAAAGAGTAAAGAGTAAAGAGTAAAGAGTAAAGAGTAAAGAGTAAAGAGTAAAGAGTAAAGAGTAAAGAGTAAAGAGTAAAGAGTAAAGAGTAAAGAGTAAAGAGTAAAGAGTAAAGAGTAAAGAGTAAAGAGTAAAGAGTAAAGAGTAAAGAGTAAAGAGTAAAGAGTAAAGAGTAAAGAGTAAAGAGTAAAGAGTAAAGAGTAAAGAGTAAAGAGTAAAGAGTAAAGAGTAAAGAGTAAAGAGTAAAGAGTAAAGAGTAAAGAGTAAAGAGTAAAGAGTAAAGAGTAAAGAGTAAAGAGTAAAGAGTAAAGAGTAAAGAGTAAAGAGTAAAGAGTAAAGAGTAAAGAGTAAAGAGTAAAGAGTAAAGAGTAAAGAGTAAAGAGTAAAGAGTAAAGAGTAAAGAGTAAAGAGTAAAGAGTAAAGAGTAAAGAGTAAAGAGTAAAGAGTAAAGAGTAAAGAGTAAAGAGTAAAGAGTAAAGAGTAAAGAGTAAAGAGTAAAGAGTAAAGAGTAAAGAGTAAAGAGTAAAGAGTAAAGAGTAAAGAGTAAAGAGTAAAGAGTAAAGAGTAAAGAGTAAAGAGTAAAGAGTAAAGAGTAAAGAGTAAAGAGTAAAGAGTAAAGAGTAAAGAGTAAAGAGTAAAGAGTAAAGAGTAAAGAGTAAAGAGTAAAGAGTAAAGAGTAAAGAGTAAAGAGTAAAGAGTAAAGAGTAAAGAGTAAAGAGTAAAGAGTAAAGAGTAAAGAGTAAAGAGTAAAGAGTAAAGAGTAAAGAGTAAAGAGTAAAGAGTAAAGAGTAAAGAGTAAAGAGTAAAGAGTAAAGAGTAAAGAGTAAAGAGTAAAGAGTAAAGAGTAAAGAGTAAAGAGTAAAGAGTAAAGAGTAAAGAGTAAAGAGTAAAGAGTAAAGAGTAAAGAGTAAAGAGTAAAGAGTAAAGAGTAAAGAGTAAAGAGTAAAGAGTAAAGAGTAAAGAGTAAAGAGTAAAGAGTAAAGAGTAAAGAGTAAAGAGTAAAGAGTAAAGAGTAAAGAGTAAAGAGTAAAGAGTAAAGAGTAAAGAGTAAAGAGTAAAGAGTAAAGAGTAAAGAGTAAAGAGTAAAGAGTAAAGAGTAAAGAGTAAAGAGTAAAGAGTAAAGAGTAAAGAGTAAAGAGTAAAGAGTAAAGAGTAAAGAGTAAAGAGTAAAGAGTAAAGAGTAAAGAGTAAAGAGTAAAGAGTAAAGAGTAAAGAGTAAAGAGTAAAGAGTAAAGAGTAAAGAGTAAAGAGTAAAGAGTAAAGAGTAAAGAGTAAAGAGTAAAGAGTAAAGAGTAAAGAGTAAAGAGTAAAGAGTAAAGAGTAAAGAGTAAAGAGTAAAGAGTAAAGAGTAAAGAGTAAAGAGTAAAGAGTAAAGAGTAAAGAGTAAAGAGTAAAGAGTAAAGAGTAAAGAGTAAAGAGTAAAGAGTAAAGAGTAAAGAGTAAAGAGTAAAGAGTAAAGAGTAAAGAGTAAAGAGTAAAGAGTAAAGAGTAAAGAGTAAAGAGTAAAGAGTAAAGAGTAAAGAGTAAAGAGTAAAGAGTAAAGAGTAAAGAGTAAAGAGTAAAGAGTAAAGAGTAAAGAGTAAAGAGTAAAGAGTAAAGAGTAAAGAGTAAAGAGTAAAGAGTAAAGAGTAAAGAGTAAAGAGTAAAGAGTAAAGAGTAAAGAGTAAAGAGTAAAGAGTAAAGAGTAAAGAGTAAAGAGTAAAGAGTAAAGAGTAAAGAGTAAAGAGTAAAGAGTAAAGAGTAAAGAGTAAAGAGTAAAGAGTAAAGAGTAAAGAGTAAAGAGTAAAGAGTAAAGAGTAAAGAGTAAAGAGTAAAGAGTAAAGAGTAAAGAGTAAAGAGTAAAGAGTAAAGAGTAAAGAGTAAAGAGTAAAGAGTAAAGAGTAAAGAGTAAAGAGTAAAGAGTAAAGAGTAAAGAGTAAAGAGTAAAGAGTAAAGAGTAAAGAGTAAAGAGTAAAGAGTAAAGAGTAAAGAGTAAAGAGTAAAGAGTAAAGAGTAAAGAGTAAAGAGTAAAGAGTAAAGAGTAAAGAGTAAAGAGTAAAGAGTAAAGAGTAAAGAGTAAAGAGTAAAGAGTAAAGAGTAAAGAGTAAAGAGTAAAGAGTAAAGAGTAAAGAGTAAAGAGTAAAGAGTAAAGAGTAAAGAGTAAAGAGTAAAGAGTAAAGAGTAAAGAGTAAAGAGTAAAGAGTAAAGAGTAAAGAGTAAAGAGTAAAGAGTAAAGAGTAAAGAGTAAAGAGTAAAGAGTAAAGAGTAAAGAGTAAAGAGTAAAGAGTAAAGAGTAAAGAGTAAAGAGTAAAGAGTAAAGAGTAAAGAGTAAAGAGTAAAGAGTAAAGAGTAAAGAGTAAAGAGTAAAGAGTAAAGAGTAAAGAGTAAAGAGTAAAGAGTAAAGAGTAAAGAGTAAAGAGTAAAGAGTAAAGAGTAAAGAGTAAAGAGTAAAGAGTAAAGAGTAAAGAGTAAAGAGTAAAGAGTAAAGAGTAAAGAGTAAAGAGTAAAGAGTAAAGAGTAAAGAGTAAAGAGTAAAGAGTAAAGAGTAAAGAGTAAAGAGTAAAGAGTAAAGAGTAAAGAGTAAAGAGTAAAGAGTAAAGAGTAAAGAGTAAAGAGTAAAGAGTAAAGAGTAAAGAGTAAAGAGTAAAGAGTAAAGAGTAAAGAGTAAAGAGTAAAGAGTAAAGAGTAAAGAGTAAAGAGTAAAGAGTAAAGAGTAAAGAGTAAAGAGTAAAGAGTAAAGAGTAAAGAGTAAAGAGTAAAGAGTAAAGAGTAAAGAGTAAAGAGTAAAGAGTAAAGAGTAAAGAGTAAAGAGTAAAGAGTAAAGAGTAAAGAGTAAAGAGTAAAGAGTAAAGAGTAAAGAGTAAAGAGTAAAGAGTAAAGAGTAAAGAGTAAAGAGTAAAGAGTAAAGAGTAAAGAGTAAAGAGTAAAGAGTAAAGAGTAAAGAGTAAAGAGTAAAGAGTAAAGAGTAAAGAGTAAAGAGTAAAGAGTAAAGAGTAAAGAGTAAAGAGTAAAGAGTAAAGAGTAAAGAGTAAAGAGTAAAGAGTAAAGAGTAAAGAGTAAAGAGTAAAGAGTAAAGAGTAAAGAGTAAAGAGTAAAGAGTAAAGAGTAAAGAGTAAAGAGTAAAGAGTAAAGAGTAAAGAGTAAAGAGTAAAGAGTAAAGAGTAAAGAGTAAAGAGTAAAGAGTAAAGAGTAAAGAGTAAAGAGTAAAGAGTAAAGAGTAAAGAGTAAAGAGTAAAGAGTAAAGAGTAAAGAGTAAAGAGTAAAGAGTAAAGAGTAAAGAGTAAAGAGTAAAGAGTAAAGAGTAAAGAGTAAAGAGTAAAGAGTAAAGAGTAAAGAGTAAAGAGTAAAGAGTAAAGAGTAAAGAGTAAAGAGTAAAGAGTAAAGAGTAAAGAGTAAAGAGTAAAGAGTAAAGAGTAAAGAGTAAAGAGTAAAGAGTAAAGAGTAAAGAGTAAAGAGTAAAGAGTAAAGAGTAAAGAGTAAAGAGTAAAGAGTAAAGAGTAAAGAGTAAAGAGTAAAGAGTAAAGAGTAAAGAGTAAAGAGTAAAGAGTAAAGAGTAAAGAGTAAAGAGTAAAGAGTAAAGAGTAAAGAGTAAAGAGTAAAGAGTAAAGAGTAAAGAGTAAAGAGTAAAGAGTAAAGAGTAAAGAGTAAAGAGTAAAGAGTAAAGAGTAAAGAGTAAAGAGTAAAGAGTAAAGAGTAAAGAGTAAAGAGTAAAGAGTAAAGAGTAAAGAGTAAAGAGTAAAGAGTAAAGAGTAAAGAGTAAAGAGTAAAGAGTAAAGAGTAAAGAGTAAAGAGTAAAGAGTAAAGAGTAAAGAGTAAAGAGTAAAGAGTAAAGAGTAAAGAGTAAAGAGTAAAGAGTAAAGAGTAAAGAGTAAAGAGTAAAGAGTAAAGAGTAAAGAGTAAAGAGTAAAGAGTAAAGAGTAAAGAGTAAAGAGTAAAGAGTAAAGAGTAAAGAGTAAAGAGTAAAGAGTAAAGAGTAAAGAGTAAAGAGTAAAGAGTAAAGAGTAAAGAGTAAAGAGTAAAGAGTAAAGAGTAAAGAGTAAAGAGTAAAGAGTAAAGAGTAAAGAGTAAAGAGTAAAGAGTAAAGAGTAAAGAGTAAAGAGTAAAGAGTAAAGAGTAAAGAGTAAAGAGTAAAGAGTAAAGAGTAAAGAGTAAAGAGTAAAGAGTAAAGAGTAAAGAGTAAAGAGTAAAGAGTAAAGAGTAAAGAGTAAAGAGTAAAGAGTAAAGAGTAAAGAGTAAAGAGTAAAGAGTAAAGAGTAAAGAGTAAAGAGTAAAGAGTAAAGAGTAAAGAGTAAAGAGTAAAGAGTAAAGAGTAAAGAGTAAAGAGTAAAGAGTAAAGAGTAAAGAGTAAAGAGTAAAGAGTAAAGAGTAAAGAGTAAAGAGTAAAGAGTAAAGAGTAAAGAGTAAAGAGTAAAGAGTAAAGAGTAAAGAGTAAAGAGTAAAGAGTAAAGAGTAAAGAGTAAAGAGTAAAGAGTAAAGAGTAAAGAGTAAAGAGTAAAGAGTAAAGAGTAAAGAGTAAAGAGTAAAGAGTAAAGAGTAAAGAGTAAAGAGTAAAGAGTAAAGAGTAAAGAGTAAAGAGTAAAGAGTAAAGAGTAAAGAGTAAAGAGTAAAGAGTAAAGAGTAAAGAGTAAAGAGTAAAGAGTAAAGAGTAAAGAGTAAAGAGTAAAGAGTAAAGAGTAAAGAGTAAAGAGTAAGTAATTGATATTAATGAGGGAATTTGCCCTGGAATTTATAGGATAAAAGGTGTGAAAATAAATGTTTTGCAGTTTAGATTGCGCAATTGAAGATGGTTGAGAGAGCCCTTTTTTTTCAAATTTTGCAAAATCCCTCACTCATTATAGGTGGTGATTTTTTTTTCTTTGATATACAAGTAAAGGCATTTTTGTCGTTAACTGAACATTAAAATCTTTTTTCAAGTTTATGGGGGTCATGCACAGCATGCGAGACTTTGCGAGCCCAGTGTTAAGTTACAATAATTCAGACAGCATTGAAATATACATTTTATTAATTTGCAATCAATTGGCTTTTCAGTACTTCCTAGTAAGTTAAGGTTTTGATGAAAATCAAAGTTGTGACAGCTGTGCAAAAAAAGGGCATATTACAGGTAGATCTTCGCCTTAAGAGCGAGTAGCCTAGTGCCTGGGCCTGATAAATAGTCACATAACGTAGTAGCCGCGATGGCGATATATCGATTGAAGAAGTTCTGCCTCGAAAGCGTATTAACGTGTAAGTGGCAGAATGTCTTCTAAATAGCTATGTTTTGGTGGTCAAAGGACATCATTGAAGTCTGGCGATCGGTAACTTGACATGCAGCATTCGAAGAACCGAATGTTCGTGGCAGTTTGCGGTTTCAATAGTGCTGTTGAGCGCTGACGGGTTGAAACTTGGTTTGCGACTGTGTCAGGCCAAAACAGAGCAGGTCTAAAAGCAGGTACGTTAAAGGGCATAGAAAAGGTTTTTTGGGAGTTACATGACAAGCAGTAGGCACGGTGGCTATGGAAGTGTGAATGTTTTGACCTGCTTGTAGACTTTAAAAATGTGTTTATTTGGCGGGAAGAGGTATTCCGTGTCACAACAGTATAGTTACCCATAATGCATTACAAGATGTATCTGACAGTAAAAGTTGCTGTTAACTATGAGCAAGCACAAGCAAAGTCAAGACCATAGTCGTACGGGCACCTTCAGACTTGGGGGTTGGTGACCTTATTGCCTAAAAAAATTACACAATGCCCGAAAGCGTGAGTGTTGTACAAACGCACTCAAATCGCAGTAAAACCGAAAACGTTCACAATTCCCACGCCTAATGGAACTATTTTCATTCCGAAAATACAGTAGAATCCCGATTTAAAAAGAGTAAAGAAAATTTCACCCTAACCCTAACGTTAGGGTTAGTTCTAACCCTAATGCTTACGGCTAATGCTTACGGCTTAGGGTTTGGGCTAGGGAAGGGTAACCCTAGCGTTACTCTTGCCCTAACTTTCAACTGTCAAAGCTAGCACCAATACTAAAAACAAAACGTCCTTATTGTCCTCATTTTATGTTCCCATTACACATTTTTCATCACAATGTAAAATCTGGGTTATAATGTGTGCTTTACTCAAAAGGTCATAAAGGGTCTCCAGCGATGATATCCTCAGAAAAAGAGGTAAATGTTCCTTCATTTTATGAAATATTGAGGAATTTTATATTTATCACGCAATAATTCAGTGGAGGGCAGTATGACAATCACATGATAGTCATACATCACAAGAGAGTTTTGTCTTACTTAAAAGAATGTAAGCTTATGGTAAATTTGGTATCATGTGCGTTAACTATTTGTTCTGTTGGAGAAACTAGTGACCCAGAGGCCCTATCAATGCTGGAAATGTCCCCCGTCTTACGAAACTTAAGAAGTGTTACTGTAGGTACAGCTCTAGATAGCTTGTTTAAAACAGCAATGATAAGCTTAATAATAACCAACGATTATAGACATTAGTGTAAGCTCTAGGAAATAGATCGATCGGACGAGAAAATTCTTGAACGTGAACTACTCTTACCTTGATGTTCTTTTCAGTTTAGCTGAGATCATTCCCCAGTGAACAAAATATTATAGGTTTTATATTCCCTTTATGTCGATGAAATCTGTTCGTCCAGTTTACAATGACTTTGCGTGTTTTAGGAAATCGTGAAGTTGAGACAGCGAGGCAAAGAATAGTTATTTGGCGCCAAAAGAGACGCGCGTGCACCAACTTTCCCGCCATTCTTTAGCCTGGCGCGGAGCGGTCGCGTTAAAAACTGTGCACCAAACTTTGAATTCGACAGTGAATTCATGTCAAGAAGGATCCAAGAAGTCGGGTACAGAAGCGATAACTTAGGGGTTAAACTTTGATTTCTTGTGGGTTTGAAAGCTTGTTAAGTTAGATATTGACATTGCAGTATATATTTATTTATCTTTTTTTTTTGACAACATAAACCACGATAGCATAGATGACATCGGAGTCTGAAATATATATATAAACAAGACTGCAGTTGTTTTCTTAACAACTATTAAAAGAAATCAATGTACAAAAAATTTCGATATCTGAGCAGTTTCAGTGAAACATTGTGATTTTTACCATCGAAATAAACTTAAACTTCCGGATATAAAGCTTACTAGCTAGATTCTTTTTTTTGTATACTTGAACAGCTGTTGTCAAAGACTTGCGTCAAAAGTAAATCAAAGCAATGAAAAGCGGGTGAAAGCCATTTTTAGTTCATCTGTATCTAGAAACGGAGAAGTGCATACGCCTGAAACTTCTTGTATGGTAAGAATCTCTGTTCAGTCTAAGAATCGCTGAATAAAACAGCTCTGTAAGCATAAGCTTCGAGATTTTGCTACGGCTTTTCGGGTGCGAAAACGTTTCGGGACCTTTGAGGGGCCCGTTTCTCGAAGGTCCCGAAAAGCCGTAGCAAAATCTCAAACCTTACGACTTCAGAACTGTTTTATGCACATATTCTTAATCTGAACAGAGGTTCTCTTCATACAATAAGTTTCAGGCGTATACACCTCTTTGTCTTTAAATACCAATTAACTAAAAATGGCTTTGCGGGCCCGAGAAGTTTCCGGGACTTTCGAGAAACGGGCCCCGGAAACTTTTCGGTCCCGGAAAGCCATTTTTTGGTAATCGGTATTTAAAGACAGACAGGTGTATACACTTGAAACTTCTTGTACGGAATGGAACCTTTGTTTATATTAAGAATATGTGAATAAAACAGCTCTGTAATCATAAGGTTTGAGATTTTGCCACGACCTTCCGGGTGCGGCGAACACTTTTCGGGACCTTCGAGAAACGGACCCCAGGACCGAAACAGTCAGTGGATTTCTACAAATGTTACCAGCCAATGTTGCACAAATATCAGTATGTGCCAAGTATAGGAACGCTTGTGTGAAGCCCTGGCACCCAGAAACAGCATGCCAGGATCATCCACACCACAGATCGACGACCAGAATGGGACAGAAGGGGGCAAAGAGTCGGTGTTTGGTTAATTTCGAAATGCCTAAGACCATTCACTGAATATATTGTGTTTTTCTCCATGTCGGTTCAGGTGTACATACGTTCGCACTTTCTTTTTTGTTTAATAGTTCACGTTTAATAAGGGAGGCAATAAGCAGTTTTCAAGTCACTGAAAATCATCGGCTAACGAAATGGACACTGATGCAACTTAACACAGTATTGTCAAAATTAATTGATAGCTGAGAAATGGCCTTAATTTTAACTTACTATTCAGAGGGTCGTACAGGGGTATTCTTTCCAGGGGGGTACTCCCAGAAAGTCGGGTGGGGGGGTGCGGCCCACTTCCCAAAACCCTTACCCTATTTATGACTTAAATCTGGCATTTTTGCTACCCTATTTATGACCTGACCAAAAACATTCGAAACCCTATTTACGACCCTTGCGGCTGGCTAAGTTGCCCTAACTGAACATAAGTTATGAAGAGCGTTTGTTGATGGTCTTATCGATAATGATGAAAAAGTAGCTTCTTCTAACAAACATATCCAATTCAAGAAGAGAGTGTCAAAAAACCATGCCCTATTTATGACCAAAATCACCAAAATCGATACCCTATTTGTGACCAAAACAGCTGAAAAACCATACCCTTTGGGGCCGCACATACCTATTTGGCCCATATAAGAGAGTACCTCCGGGTATTCTTGAGATGCGTGATTATACCTGATTTTATTTTCCGTGAAACGTTGCGTGACCCGTGTAGAACTTGAATTACTAACCGATATTCGTGATTTCACCACTCCTTTCTTGTGATTTTGAGATTAGAGTCCTCCGAATGGTTAGAGTCGTCTGTCGAAAGTGATTTAGGTATGCGATTTGTAATACAGAGCCTTTACTTAGCCATTCACGGCTTTGCTTTCTTGAAGCACTCTTTCTAGCGTAAGAGCAGGTTATTAACAAGAGTACGTACCTCACTTGCTTATTTTCGTGATTCGGGAAAATGAAATTTTTATATCCCTGATCTGTGATTCGCTATTTTTTCGCTCGTGAACCGTGCCAGAAGATTGATTAAATGATTGATTGGTTGATTGATTTGCTGGTTGATTGATTGATTGATTGATTGATTGATTGATTGATTGATTGATTGATTACACAGATATTTAAGCTATATTATCATAGTGATACATGTATTATTATTTATTGCATCTATTCATCTTGTAAAAGTAGTAATAATGATAAAATTAGTGATATTTATCTATTTTTATATTATTATACAGTTACTATTAATTGCGTCTATGCATCTAATAAAAGTAGTGATAGTGATAAAAGTAGCGATTACTTGGCCTGATGGTTGGCTAGAAGACACAATGCTGCAATAGTCTATGCTTTTTGACTAACTGATTGATTGAGTGAGTGAGTGAGTGAGTGAGTGATTAATTGATTGATTGATTTATTGATCACACAGAATTCATATCCAATAACTCTGAAGGAATGTTATCAGTTTATAGTAATAAGAAGTTTAACCACGATACTGAGGTAAATGGAAAAAAATCAGCTTATCTAAAAAAAAAAATACTGAAAAATACTGATAAATGTCTCAAGGACTAATTCTAATAGTTTATATCATGGCGTGCTCGATACTCGACATGAAATCATTTGCTGAATGCTCTGACAGCCAAGAGAGGATAAAAGGAAGAGAGTTAATCCTCATGTAGGCCTTATCCTCAACGTAACCCCTCTCAAGTTATTTATAGATACGGTATCCAGTTCTCTCATAGACGTTACCTCACGCGTTGAGTAGTTCTGATCTTAGAAGATGAATCCACTTGGGGTGAATCCACTTGGGGTGAATCCACTTGGGGTGTCCACGTAAGTAAAATTGGCGTAACAGGGATTAGCTATTTCTAAACCCTTCTGGTGATTCTGTAAGCGAGAGTGATCTAAAAATAACTTAATCGGTATTAGATGGCTCAGCCAATAAGGAGAGAGTCCAGGAGTACAAATCTATACCTTGGGTTGTTTGAGATGCTGAATTATAATTTTCGATTTTTTTGACTAAGAACTATGGAAACGAAATTATTCATATGTGTAACAAACCTGCCGCTTACAATGTCACTACTTGAACTGGGCCAAATGGAAAAGAGTTAACCAATCAGAACGTTACTTGAGAACAAAGGATAGCGATCCGAACAAAATTGAAAACCCAACAAAGGACAAAGTGTCGGGAACCCTCTGAGGAAACAATCCTAAATTTTGTACGCTTTTCAACGGTTTCGGTTTACTTGTCACAAGCTGAGCTTTCAAGCTAATTTTTTCAAAATTATGATAATTCGCGGTCTATTACTGAATCTCCTAAGAGTGTATATAACACAGAGGAGTCGACAGTACACTGTACTTATGTATTCATGTCAAACAGAAGATTACTTGCCATCACGAGAAAGCTGCCAGTCCATTGTTCTTAGTTTACGTTTTGATTGGTTAGTTTTCTTCTAGGTGGCCCGGTTCGAATAGACGCACTTTACTGTGAAAAAATAAAAAGTGACTGTTATACAATGTTGTTAATAAGAAAGCCGTGACCTGCTGGAAGCCGTGTGTGAAATTTCTTGTTACTTTCTTGAAACAACACGAAGCTTTATCTCCGTGCATCCCAAAAGAGCCTTGATTCTTACATCAGGAGGGATCTTTGTATCCGGAGCCACTTCCAAGCGATATTTCTTCAATATTCGCGCCAACACAAGCTTCATTTCCATCTGAGCAAAACGCATACCGATGCAGTTGTGTGGTCCGTGACCAAATGGCATGTAAGTGTAGGGACTGCGTGACTGCTTGGCAGCTGGTGAAAAACGCTCTGGGTCGAATTTCTCCGGGTTGGGATAAATAGACGGGTCTCTGTGGATACTGTACACAGGAATAAGAATCGGTGAATCTTTAGGTATCTTGATGCCTTTCAACACACAGGATTTAGTGCAGCTGCGGGATGTTAAAAATGCTGAAAAAAAAATAAATAAAAAACTAATTGACTGAGTTGAAATTTATTTTTCTCTCCTAATCATCAAAGTTGCATGTGGTTCAAACATTGAACTGAAGACAGGCTAGGTTCTATTAGATTTTCGTAACGTCTGATAAATTCCTTTCGTAAGTAGAAGGTAGTGTCATTGTAGGGCTTGGAATTTGTGCATTGATACCGAGTTCTTAACTCATATCACAGGCAGAGAATTGCGTATCTGAAGCCCTTTGACTGTAACATCAACATAATCTTTTTCCTTCAGTAAAAAGGTAAAGTCTGCATGCGAGCCAAGTGGCCCATCAGGCCGGAGCTTATCCCGGTTTCTGTAGCATGAAGCGACTAGGAGTATTTCTACTCCCCCCTGGATGGGATGCTAGTCCATCGCAGGGTTACCCCCAGCATTAAGTTCGCCGGTACCCATTTATACACCTGGGTGGAGAGAGGCCCCTGTGAGAGTAAAGTGTCTTGCCCAGGAACACAACACAATGACCCCGGCCAGGGCTCGAACCCGGACCGCTCGATCCGGAGACGAGCGCACTAACCATGAGGCCACCGCGCCTCCCTTCCTTCAGTACTATGTAGTATAAATCTGTATTAATAAGGTAGCCATTATAATATGATAAGGATTGACGTATTGTTTTAAAAAGCAATACATCAGTACCTGGTGGATATATTCGGAGTGTCTCGGATATCACCATGTCAAGGTATGGCAGCTCATTCACTGTTTCATAAGTCGGCAGCTGTTCCCCATCAGTCCACACACTGTCAATTTCCTGCTGCAGTTTATCTTGAACATCCGGGTGTGTAGCTATGTGGTAGGACGTCAGACCAAGTGTGTTACTGCTAGTTTCATAGCCAGCAATAAGGAACACAAAACTTTGAGCAATGACTTCCATGTCTGTCAGCTTCTTTGACTCTGGGACATTTGGGTCATCTGAGGCTGCCAGCATTACATCCAACATGTCCTGTGATACAATGATACAATTATAATATATAGATTTAGCCAAGCCTAAAAGTGGAGCTCCTGGGCCGGGTTGTTCAAAGCCCGATTAAGCTAACCCAGGATAAGCAAGAATTTTGATTTGAGTTTTGTAACTTTGCACTGATATTTTCTGTTTATATTGTTTGGCCTTCTGTTTTAAGTTTGAATAATCTCAAAATACACAAAACATAAACAGTGAAAATCCTTTGTATACAAGAAAAATTTGTCCTCCAGTTAACTTTTAATCCTGGGTTAGCACTAACTGGCTTCCAAACAACCTGGCCCTGATTACAGCAAGGTAACCTGACATGGGCCCTGGATTCAATCGAAAACCAGCACTTGGTCATCAATCAACTTCAAAAAAAAATGTGACCTCAATGAGCTCTAAACTTGAGCCTGTGAAATGGTCTCGTGACACTGGTCAGCAGACACCTTGTTTTGACAGGTGCCAATTGACCATAGCATGGAAGTCCAACATCAAAGATGGATGCTTTTAGCCAAGACTACACGTCTCTGTCAACCTATTAGCTTGAGTATAGCCGCCATCTTGTGCGACTCTGCTGTCACGCGTAAGTGCCCACGAGCAATACCGCTAGCCATGACAACCATGAGAAAATCAACCCCAAATCATGGGTTTCTTTTCTTTCCTATATGAGTATGGGGCTCCGCTTGGCGGCCCATCTGCTATGAAATAAAGACCTAATAACTGTTGAAACTTTTGTAATGGGTGGAGAGACGGACTGCAGGAGAAGTGCCTTGCCTAAGAACACAATGCAATGACCCCAGCCAGGTCTCCAGTCTGGACTGTTCAATCTGTGTCCAGTGAGCTAACCATTGGTCAGGCCACCATGCCCTGGACATGGGTGCTTATTGGAAAATTTGAAAACAACCCCTAAGAGGTACCAAGACCCACTTTTGTGGGTGTGGCTTGAAATTATTTTCTGCCCTAAGAGGTACCAATTCTTACATAACACCTTATCTCCTGCCACAACTGCAAAATCTCTCGCTGTGGACCTTTCAAGGCTAAACAGCCTAAGAGGTACCAAAACTGCGTTTTTAACCACTAAAAGGTACAACAAGCATCCCCCCCGCCACCCCGGCACCATGCCTCCCACACTCTGTGTTATAGAGATAGGGATATATATTTAATTCTGGTTTCTCTGGGACCAAGTGAACTGTCCTTAATAAAAAGAGCTGCGCATTCTATGTACATGTAGGTGTCTGCTAGAAAATGTCTACATGTAACTATACATGAAATCTGGTCTATATACATAGGTAAAAAAATTTTCAGGACTTAAACCCTTTGCAGAGTGATCATGTTCTGATCCTTAGTGTTAAAAATTCTTGTTTTGTTTCCACCTATTTAAAGCAGATTTAACCAAGTTGATAACTTTTCTGGGTACTTTGCTTGAAGCTGGCAATATATGCATCCACATTAAAATTAGTTAGTAAACTTTTAAACAAATTGCATAACCTTCTTAAGCTGCCTTGGATTAAAGAAAAATAAAAATATACACCATATATCTACTTAAGAATACAGGGCTAAAACAATACTTGAACTCCAGCCTGCCCTTCAGACAAGTAAAGTCAGTGTAGCTCTCAAATTTTGCTTGCCCTATGTAAGTCTTCGTTTCCTTTTTTTTACTTAGTTGGTAGACAAATTGCTGGGGCCCTTGCCCATTGGGCAAGTGAAAATAAACAGCAGGAAAATCTACTTGTCCTGAATGACTGGACAGCACTTTATTTGAGCCCTGAGATTAACTATTAATAATGACAATACAAAATTACCTTTCTAGACAAATTTGCCTTTCCTTCTCTCTTTGTGTTCACCATTTCTTCAGCAATCTTAAGTAATGGCATACTATTTGCCATCAAAAAGTTTGGGAACATTGAAATTATTTTAGTTCCAAATGGCATAACTGAAAGGACATTCAGCAAAATCCTCTCAAATGTGCTTCTATTCATGGAATTACGAGCTGCCATGGCAACCGGATCATCAGGATTCTCTTGAGGGTTTGCCTCAATGCCAAATGCTGCTGAAATTATTACATCCATTGTAAGAGCTTGATGAAACCTGAAAATGTGATCTCCATGTTAATCATAGAACAAAACATTTTGTGGCTTTGCTTGATACAACAACAACAACATTAATACATTTCAAATACAATAAAATTACAACCCTTAATTTCTTGAGTAAATATTCTAGCCAATTACTGGTATATGCTTACATGGCCTATGATATTGCAAGATAAACAGTGCCGGTGCAACAAGCCATATGCACAAGGTAAAGTAATGTCACACACTACTGTAACTAACGTTAGTATCGTAAGTTATATTGATTAGTATTGTAAGTAGAGTTGGTATTGCAAGTAATGTTAACTAGGGTTTTGGAAGCAAATATGTCGCTATTGTTAGTAAT
The DNA here is from genome assembly GCF_964199315.1 of Orbicella franksi. Classification (NCBI taxonomy): domain Eukaryota; kingdom Metazoa; phylum Cnidaria; class Anthozoa; order Scleractinia; family Merulinidae; genus Orbicella; species Orbicella franksi. Next base: position 28,849 of record NW_027671094.1, read on the forward strand.
GTTAGTATTGCAAGTAATGTTAGGTAGTATTGTGAATCATGTGTGTTTAAAAAAACCCTTCCTATTTGAAAAAAAAAAAACATGTACAGCAGAACATTCCAGAATGCTGTATAATTCCTGTACCTCACATGGACCATAGTTCACAATAAATTACTTAGAATTTCATCAGTCTACCAATATGGTCGCCTGACACCTTCTAAGCTAACAAAGGGTGGTTTTAAGCTTCGATGATCTGCAAGCTTCCTGTTATAAAGGCGTTCCACTGTGATAAAACTAGGCAACAAAGGGTAACCCAGAACATTCATATTTTAAGGCAGTCTGTGATATCTTTTGCTTCTTGTAATTAGCCCAGGTAAACTGTCTGAAATGTGGAGATTGATGTCCGTCTGTATGGCGGTCTCTATACATAAAGGTTGGACTGTATTATATTATTTATTGCCTTAAAAATTCATTCTACACATACTTAAACATGTCAACACTTTGTTCCTTGTCTGCAACCTTGCTAAGCTTTCGCATCAAAGTGTCACAACAGGAATTCATTAAAGGCATCATCTGCTTCATCTTAAGACCACTAAATGCTGGAGTCAGCGTGTTTCTGATGCGCTTCCACTTTTCCTTCTCTGCTCTTGTCATCATACTGGAAAATGGCTCTGGCACTTCTATATTAAATGACTAAAATATAAACATCAAAATATTTCAGAACAGAATTCATTATGATATTTTCAACTCCCTAAAGACCTTATCAGTGCTCTAGGGTCGTTATAAAAGCAAGAAAGTGACCGGTTTCACTCTCTCCTCTTGTTCAATAATTGGCCATCTTTACAGTGCTCTCCTTTTTTCAGAAAAGAGGATCTATTACAGGACTCTCTACTGCCAAGTTATTAATGCTTAAGACAAAGTAAGCATTGATGAGATCTAGCAAACTGGTAATGTAAATGTGCAGCTGAATGATACTACATGTACATTCAAATCAGACAAATATTCAGGGCGTTAAGGAATCAAGGTAAGGGAAGTGTAAAATATACCCAAATAGAGACTGCGAACTAAGGAAAACTTATGTGTCCCTTGAGACAACAATGCAAAAGTAAATTTACATATACTGTTCTCTAAAAAGACTAGGCAAGCAAAACTCTAAAGTGCTATTTAAGGCCAGCAGGGGGGATGGGTACTCCCTATGTAGGTGAATGGGGATGTGCCACTGGATGGGGTCTCATTTTCATGACTGGATTGATTATTATGGGGTTGCATTTTCAATAGAGTTGCTAGAATGGGGTCGCACATTTTTTTTGTATTTTGGGGGTAAGTAAGTTCTGGTAAGTAGGAATATAAAGAGCAGTTCCCAATGGAAAGAGCGAAGTCAGCAAGCTTCACTTTAAAATTATAAACAGGTGAACGTTATAGAGATTGTGTTTGTGAAAAATAGTGACTTGGATATAGGCGTTCTCCAAAAGTATATTAATGTGCTATCCAAACGTGCATTGTTGCCCATCTGCATCGTGCATTGTTGCCCAAGTCATTATCTCCCTTTTAGCTACTGGTCAAGTCTTCAATATGCTTATTCCTTATCATTTCGAACTCTTTAAAGACTGGTGTGTTGGTTCTGAGTACAGAATTTTGCTGTCTAGAATAAAAGGGCAAACCACGATACACAACGCCACGTTTGTTGCTGCGATAAAAAAAAACAAAACTTTCTCCTACCCAGTAGAATATCCAAAAGCCCAAAGACAATAGGTACCAAAGAAATCTCTGGGGAGTGGGAAAGAAGCAATTTCTTAGTATTTTCAAAGGGCCACTTGCCTTACCTACCCTGCAAGGGAGTTCATATAAGCCCTCAGCCACCTCAACAAGAAGTCAACAGAGTTAACAATGAAAAGTTTGACAGATTTCAGTTACAGTCTTCTAGTATGTCATCATACTGTGTCCAGCTGACGAAAATATTACACATAATACTGACATCTGAAGGCCATGTTTTCTTTCAGGAACTAGCATTTCACTCACTTGGAGTACCTTTCCCAATATTCTAACCTCAATAGTCCTCCGTCCTATGGACTTCACTCTAAAAATGGGAAGATTCACACTGAAAACATTGTTCCTGTTCTCAATTCAGTTTAGAAAATGTGTCACTTGTGTGGAAACTGGTTTAGAGGTAGATGCATAAACAGAAAGTGACTAAGTTGCAATTCAACATATTACGTTTAATAACACTAATAACGGTTTTATTAGTAAATCCAGTGGCAGATCTAGGGGAGGGGCTGGGGGGGCTGCCCCCCCCCCCCCCTTATTTTGGGTAAAAAAAGAAATCACAGAAGGAAGAGAAGCTGGCAGGGCAAGCAAAACAACCCCCCACCCCCCTCCCTTTGCTCAAGGTCTGGATCTGCCACTGAAATTTGACCAAAAGTGACTAAGATGGGGTCAGTACAATTGAACACAGGATAATAAAGGGGTAGGGGTTCTCAGAGACCAGTGGCACATACCCAGCAAAAATTGGTCGAAATACCCACCTCCTGTGTATAATTTTCTTAGACATGGTGGCACAATTTCTACCCTGGCATAGTAGATCATAGTTTCTTTTAACAAACATAAGTAAGCTTAAAACTTACAGGGCGGTCACTGAAACAGTCGAATTCCTTTACGAAAATATCCCTCAACATCTCTGGATCTGCAACCATAAGGGATGGAATCCTGCCAAAAATAGCCGCCTCAAAAACTTTGCCATATTTTCGGTAGTATTCATCGACTTGCAGATGCATTTGTCCCTTGTACCTGAGAACATCCGGCAAGAGACCCACAATCGGCAAAGGGGTCGGACCAGGGATGTCTCCGTACCGAGTTTTCACTGTGCGATAAAATGCAAAGACATACACAAACAACAAGATGGCCGAGGCAATCAAAATTGTCTGCCATTGGGAAAATGCTTGTAGAACTTCTGTAACCGCCATGTTGCCAACAAGAGTAACGTAACAGCACAAACTGTAACAAGCGCAGAAAGCCTACTTCAGATATGGCAGGGCAGGAAACCCCCAGGGCAGATTAATTTTTGCAACGCAGCAAAACTAATTCTCGATCTCGTTCCCAGAGCCTTCGTAGGAAGATTGCGTGACGAGCCCAAAGAACGTCTGCGTAATCGCAATCTGTCTCGTTTTCATGTGTCACAGGGACTGTCCCCCTATTACATGTAAAATAGACGCCTGAAACGCAGGCTACAGTCGCTACAGCTGTGATGTTGTCAAGTTCTCTTCGAATGCTTAAGATTTCTGAAAAATATTTGAAATCCAAGATGACGGATCCAACATGACGGACACAATGAGATATTGAGTGTAAGGGAGTGTAAGGTAAGAAGCTCGCGTTTGTAAATACTGCTGACTCCCTTACATGTGATAATTGTCGCGGGCGATAATTGTTCAGTTCAGAGCGGAAAAACCCTACTTGTGGGCTCAGGTAATAATGCAAGCTGCAATCCAGCTGCACGGCCGACTGTAATAAGGTACGCGAGGATGTCGCTCGGTTGATTTATACTTGGACAAGCATGAATTGTTTTCGGCCTTTTACTGTTCAGAAAAAAGTCTTCCCTGCCTACTGAGAGGTTTTCTTACTTATATGTTCAGTGGGTTGCTTATATGGATCATATGGATGCAATATGTAAAGAATGTTTGTGGATAAAATGTGTCTTGGTAACGAAATTACTTGTGTAGCGCGGGGAAATAAACCCGGGAGAGGTACTTTGGGAATTTCTGGGTGGGGATGTGCCGCTGGGACCCTGGAACCCTTAGCCTATACCAGAGCTAGTTCAGCTGAATTTTGCTACCCTATACTAGAGTAAACTCCCCAAATCTCCCCATCTATCTACACTCTTGAGGCTGATTTGCGTAAATTTAAACTTGCTGATTTGGTTTTTTAATATTTTTGAGTGGCAATTCCTAGTTTCTTTAGTCTAGATAAAATCTTCAACCAACTAGTCAGTTTTGTGAAAAATGATACCCTATTCTAGACCCAAACGCTCTGATTTGTATAATATTTATTTCTCTCGAAGATATTAGCTAACAAGCTACTCTGTAAATTCGAGGTTAAATAAAGTATATGTATGTATGTATGTATACCCTTTACAGCGGCACATACTTATATAGCCCATATATGGCAATGCCCCCCCCCCCCGGGGAAATAAAGGGTTCGAAACCGTCTTTAGGTTTATTGTCCTAAAAAAGTTGATTCCCCAAGAAAACAAGGCACCAGCTTTCCATTAGTGACGTTAAAATGTTGCTGCTAACCGGGAATATTGGGAAAACACACAAAGTTCGTGACCTTTTCAGTTTTTACAATCCACGAAATTCCCGCCATTTTTTCAATCTTGGAGCCTGGCGCACAGTCAAAACTCGCGTATGCTTATTACGTTTTTCCGCTGTGAATGATAATTGTAGAATACTTCACACCATGCTAAATAGCATTTTTATTCGTTTATTCAAACCAATAATTCATTTTCCCATGGTCCGCTGAAACGACTCAAATAGGGTTACACACAGTTAGTACAGAATTACCCCAAGAGCGCTTCCATGACAACGTTACCAGGAAGTTACATGCGCTGTCATGTTTCCTTGGGTCTTGAAACAATACTAAGATTTATTTCCGGGCTCCCCAAAGTCGCCTTGGCTTTTACGTCAGGAGGAATCTTTGTATCCGGTGCGACTTCCAAGCGATATTTCCTTAACATTCGTGCTAACACCAGCCTTATCTGCATTTTCGCAAAGCGCATTCCTATACAGCTGTGCGGTCCGTGACCAAACGGCAAGAAACTGTAAGGATTGCGTGACTGTTTGGCTGAAGGTGCAAAGCGCTCTGGGTCAAACTTCTCCGGGTCTGGAAAAACCGCGGGGTCTCTTTGTATACTGTAAACAGGAATGAGAATGGGGGAATCTTTGGGTATCTTAATGTCTTTGATGGCACATGCTTTAGTACAGCCGCGGGATATCATGAATCCTGAAATAATAAAATGGTAAGATTAGCCGATACAGAGCTTCAAACCTGCTCTCTACAATCTTTCTTCTTCCGGATGCCACTCCCCCCTTCCCCTCCCCCCGCTCCCCGCACTCCCCTTAGCAAAATGCATATGATTATCCAATGATCGCAAACACACAGAAAATGAAGATATTACTCAAAGAACACTAAGTTTTAAATTGAAAATGGCGATTATGGTGTCTGAGGGCAAAGTTGTAACTTGCCTGTTCCAGGCGCTTGGTTAGTTGGAGAGCCGTATGTATAGAACGGGGAACGAGTGGAAAAAAGGCGATAGGTTTGGTTCTTCTATCCCTCTCTCTCCTCCTTCCCCTTTCACTCGTCTCTACAAACCGAGAGCCTGGAACAGGCTAAGTTAGGTTCACATTTGGGTCACGCGCGAAGCATCAGGAGAAAAACTGGAGCGAGCGAAACGAGCTGAGGTGGAAACAAGGCAGCGAGAAAACTCGCTAGTGGGGAAGCAGGAACTTTAGAAGGTACGATCCCCGTTGGCTCTGGCTCTCTGGCTCACCGATCCGTTCTCTTGTGTGAGCATGCTGACGGATTACCAAACGGTTGTAATAGTAACAGCTTGAAGGTATGTATTAACACCCCAACAACAGTGTATTTATCCCCAACTTCCTTACCTGGCGGGTAGAGCCGGAGTGTCTCGGATATCACCATGTCAAGGTATGGCAGCTCATTTACTGTTTCATAAGTCGGCACCTGTTCCTCCTCAGTCCACACACTGTCAATTTCTTGCTGCAGTTTGTCTTGAACGTCAGGGTTTGTGGCGATGTGGTAACACGTCAGACTCAGGGTTCCACTGCTCGTTTCATATCCAGCAGCAAGAAAAATAATGCTCTGTGCAAGGACTTCCGTGTCTGACAGCTTCTTTGACTCAGGGACAGAGGGGTCATCTGAGGCTGCCAGCATCAAATCCAACATGTCCTAAGAAGGGAAGGTTCAATGAATAATGATGATTCAATGAATAATATTTTGTATTTCTCTTCTTCTCCATTTCTCCAAACTACGATTCAACAGACCTTTCTCGAAGAGCCTCCATTTCCTGCCTTCTTCGCGGAAATAATTTTCTCTGTCATCTTGAGTAATGGTGTAGCATTTGAAAGCCAAATGCTTGGGAATTTTTCCATGAGTTTAATTCCAAATGGCAGAAGTGAGCCAAGCAGGATTTTCTTTGAAAAACTTTGTTTCAAAGCCTGACGAGCCGCGCTGATGAACGGGTCGTCAGGATTGTCTTGAGAGTTGGCTTGAAGACCAAATACTGCTGAAAGAATTAGGTCCATTGTAAGAGCCTGTTGAAACCTGCAAAAGTAGTAGAAGTAGGTAATATTAAAACATATTATGTCTCCTTGAGCAAATAACTGGAATAAAGGATTATATCACACCAGAAGCATATCGCCTAGACTAGGTGATATGCTTCTGCTCCGAACACATAAACAGAATTTAGACGCTTCTAGGTGATATGCTTCTGATCACACTTGAAAACAAGTCTTAACGGTAATTACTGACAAATTCTCAATCAGTTTAAAACATTCATTTATACACAATATTTCACAAAATCGTTCACAATTCTTAAATTAGGAGCAGGACTATAGGTCTGCTCAGAATGGCAGCTGAGTCTGTCATCAGATGGTTCACCACATTAAGTATTTTTTTTAGTTTCCATTTCCAGCACAGTTGCATTGACCCTCGCTTTATGGTGCCTCGGGCACATGTTGCGGACCTTTTTTTGATGTTATGTGGCCGTGGTTTTGAACTCAGCCTGCGAATGCAGACGCATTTCCTGCTGTCGCTTGTCTACGCCGAAAAAGAACAACAGCCGTAAATACGTCTGCGTTCGCAGGCTATTTTGAGGCGTAAGCAGTTCCAATAGTCCCCCTCACGAAGTACATGTAAACAAAGCTCGACTGGCACGTATGGAACCAGGAGATTGGGGCGGGGTTCTTTGTTCAGTTCAGAAAAGTCGTGGGCTGCAGAGGTTCTTCAATCTTCAGATCCCTAGAATATTGACAGCCTTTGCTATACCCGAGAAATTAGAGCCTGTTAAGAACGATAATAACGAATTGTCTCCTCACCTCACCTTACCTCAGTACCTTGCCTCACCTCACTTACCTTATCTTATTTTACCAAACCTTATTAATAAGTATTTTAATTAAAATCCGATTAAAATGAAAACAAACCTTAACAATGATTAATTCTAGACCTACTTGACAATGTTAACACTTTGTTCTCTGTCAGCAACTTCACTAAGTTTCTTTAGCAAGATGTCACAACAGGAATTCATCACTGGAAACATTTGCTTCATCTTCAGTGCACTGAACGCTGGAGTAAGAGTGCTCCTGATTCGTTTCCATTTGTCTCCCTGTGCTCTGGTCAGCATGCTAGCTAATGGCTCAGGAGGCTTAAGGATTAACTATAATAACAAATGTGTGCATGTCACTTCAAACGGAATATGACTGTCAAAGATCCGCTTTCATAGGCCATTTCCGAGTCTTCGTGTGAAGCCATTCATGTGAAAATGTGTTCTGCCTACAGGTTCATTTTCATGCAAATCAAACTCGTTTTCATGTCCAAGGTTTTACACGAGGACTCGTTTTCAAACAGAGGCACAAGGTAAGGCTCGGAAATTGCCTATTAGCCAACCCTGTAGGAGGGACCTACAGGGGCTGGAATTTTAAATTTTGAAGGCGAGGATGGCTTATTTTACAAATATATTTGGAAATCGCTATTTAATTTAAATTTAAGTCAACTCGCAAAAAAATTAAAATAAACGATGCTTATTGTTTTCCTGACTATTCAAGGACTGGTCCTGTGTTATTTTTGGCATGTTATAAGGGAAGAAATGGTATTTTTACTGTATGCTACGGCAGAATGATTGAAAGTAGCGGAAACCCCAATCTCGTTCCCAGAGTCTTCGTTCCCCTTGACCAGCGGTCGGAAAACGAGAGCTCTGGGAGCAACCATTTTGAAATAACAAAGGAAATAACCGAATTCTGCCCATCCGGTTTCACTGCGCAGTCTGCATCTATGACGCATGCCTGAAATGGTTGCTTCCAGAGCTCTCGTTTTCCGACCGCTAGTCAAGGGGAACGAAGACTCTGGGAACGAGATTGCGGAGACCCTTAAAGTGTTACCACTCAACTCAGTCAGGCTTGCAATATAGGTGCATTTCTGGCGAGCGATTAGGTTTTGAGCGTGCCGGAATCGCATATCGCCTCAGTATCTTGCGTTTGTATGTCTAAGATGCATTATTCGTCTTCTCAGATGAATAATTGTTCATATTACGAGTTCCCTTATTGTAAATTGGCCCAGAAGCACGGCTATTCCATTACAAACGTTTCTTTTTTTCTACAGAGACGCTAGATATCACTGCTGTACTAGTTCGAAACTGAAGCAGTTTTCAGCCAAGTTACGTACTGATCTCTCATGTTTTCTATCTTGATGTTTCACACATTCCCTTACAGGTCCTTAGTAACATTTTTAAGTAACGGCTACTCGAAATAAATAAATAAATAAATAAATAAATAAAAACGGTATACCCGTTGGTTAGATTCCCCTTTGGGTCACTAACTCCGAACACAACGGGAGCTGTTACGTTCGAAATTGTAAGGTAGTAAAAACTATGGTTATTTAAAAGCTATTAATTTGCTTATCTAATAAGAAATTAAAGTTTAAAATTGTAAGCTGAAGTTACAGTTGTTTCAACAGGTTAATTACGTTAATTAATTATCTGGCTGATATAGTTGATCGCGCTATGACAACCATTATTATTTCTAATTCCTTGGGAATAACGTGACAAAATTTACACAGCTGAGTACTCGAAATGAATATAACATCATTAAATATTCACGAACACGTATTATCAGGAATTGGTTTTAAAAACGGTATTTATCTTAGCAAATGTATCATATCTAACATGATTGCTGATCAAATTTAACAAATATGTAACTTACAGGTCGATCTCTAAAAGAGTCGAATTCTTTCACGAAGATATCCTTCAGCATCTCCGGGTCTGCAATCACCAAGTTTGGAATCTTTCCGAGGAAAGACGACATGGCGAATACCTTGCCGTATTTTAGAAAGTATTCGTGCACCTGAAGGTGTAGTTGTCCTTTGTGCTTTATCGTGTCCAGTAAATGACCTAAAACCGGCAAAGGTTTTGGTCCGCGGATACTATCTCCGTACCAAGTTTTCATTGATCGGTAGGAAGCCAAGGAATACAGAACAAGCAAGAAGGTGGAAGGAATCAATATTGTCAGCCAGTGATGCACCATCGCTTCCGATACACCTTGTAAGAATTCTATCAACGCCATATTACCTACCCAAGATTTGTTGTTTTTGTTGTTGTTTTATATAAATCCGAGTGACTCGGCCAGAGTAGGATTAGAAATATTGTTAAGGTTAGGTTGTGATCTGCCTGTCGGTTCCACAGTATTGCCTTTTTTGCTGTTCGATCTGGCTATCAATATTCGCATATCACTCGATCCGGCCAGGATGGTGTGAAGTGTTTTAGAATTGTAAATTAAAAATACAGAGGTCGAGACAAGGGCTGCTAAAAGGGTGCTCACAAAAAAATCAAAGCCGAGATCAGAATATCCCACATGTAAATGCGGTGGATCTTAAAGCAGCCATGTATCATTATTTGTAATTTTGTAATATATACCCCTTTAAAGGTTAATGTTTTCTTATTTGCATTATAATAAAATTCAACGTGGACGCGAGGCAATTTCAGGCAAAAACAACAAAATCGACCTGGTCCACGTTGGATTATATTATGATGTTATTTAGCCTGAAATGGGCTATTGTTTGGAACCCGGAAACTTTCGGAAACTTCTCGGAGCTTATTTTCGATCGTTTTTACGAGTCTTGATTCGCCGAGCCTGTACGATTTGCGCGTCTTGAAAAGTTAAGCCCAAATTTTTCAAGCTCGTCGTTTGTAATCCGTGTTAATCTTCTTCATCCTTTACCGTCCTTGTTCCTTTATAGTTTATTATTACCTCTTTGGTGTTTTTCTATCTCAGTAAACTACTATTTTCAGGTTTCCTTCAGTTTAAAGATAATTTTATACGTGGCCAAAATAACTCAAAATACCGTGACTGAGCTCCTTTAAAGTCGTTGTCGCAGCGATCGCTAGCTACGATCACTGAACGTTTTTCCTTGCGATCGTAGCAATTGAGCTGTATCGTAGGAATCATGTGAAAAGAAACCCTAAGCACGCGACTGTATCAGTGAATGGTTTGGGACTTCCTGTTCATCGTGGCAGAGAAATGTTGAATTTTAAAATTTAGAGTGTAAATAAATATCTACATTTAAAGTGTTAAAATACGCCAAAGAAACACTAGCGCTTTCACAAAGCAGTTACACCAGATTTATTTCTTTTTAAAAAAATGCCGGTAAATACAAGCGATACTATATCAAGGAAGCTGTATAATTTCCCGTCTAACTTTCTAGTATAATTTTTGCGTATATAATTTCGATTGTATTTATGCGCTTCTTGGGTTTAACACTTTGAAAACATATTTTGTCACGAAAATTTCCTTGATTGCAATTCTATGATAGCCGATCGAATAATACTCTACTGTTACCAGCATAGTAATAAAATCTCTATTGAGAAGCGCAATAAGATGACCTGACAATTAGTGGGTTTAAATCCGGATCGAAAGAGCTAGATCCCGGGAGGGGAGGTGTGGAGGGGGGGGAAGGGAACTCCCATTAGAAAAGGTCAGTGATGCTCGTTGGAAAATAGACTATTTTCCTATATTGGCTTTTGGACTGGAACTAGCTTGCAATGGAGGCTCATGCGCGAGGGGGGATGTCATCAGGTCATTAAATAGAGGTGAATGTCATTTGCATTTGCATACGTTTTAGCCTTTGGTACACGCTAGTTCCAGTCCAATACCGAGAATACAAAATGGTGTATTTAACTAAAGACCTCTAAAAAAGACCAATCCGGGCGTGACTCGAGCTTTATTTGACCCCTAAAAGATATCACTTTAAAAAACCGGACATGACAGCTTTTTTTGATGTTTCTTCGAGGATAACTCTAAAATATACCTTGGCAGCTAAAAATAATGGCCTTTCGTCCTGAACACCCTGAGACCAAAATCAGTAATTTACACCCCTGAGCGAAACGACGAACATTCCCGAGCTTTATACATGGGAGTACCCCCACCCCCAGGTAGGGGCTGGGTTCCAGTTTGGCCAAAACGTTTGCGAAACCATTTCACTACGCCTCTAATCCGAAAGAAATAGTAATTCAGCTCCTGTTCCCTTTCATGTACAGGAAGTGTAAAAAACTGTTAACTTAATGATAAGCCAGCCAGGACTGGAAGAAACCGTTTCTAAACGTGTCCACTAATTGTCAAATCAGCTCTTCTATGTTACATTAACCGTATCATTGTCACGACTATTATAAATCACGCCTTTTTATGGTATACATAGCATGAATAGTGGCAAACAACAATAATATCACATCACTTCACTTCACAATAGTTGTCTCCCTAGTTATAAGCTCTTACGATTAAATTTGTCATGTCAGCTTATGTAATCGAGAATAAACAAGTAACGCTGCTATATTGTTTTATTCTTATCATTATTACTATCATTATCATTATCATTATCATTATCATTATCATTATCACTATCACTGTCACTATCACTATCTATCATTATCATTATTATTATTTTATTGCAAAAACACATAATTACACATAATTACATTATACTTAATCTACTTACAAAACGGCACAATACTGACTCTACTCACAATACAATACAACGCTGTTATATTTTTACATGAACAAAGTCATAACGTATGGTCGTCGACTTCTACGTCATCGTCTTCATCGCCGTAGTTATCATTATCGTCGTCGTCGTCTTCATCTCCATCAAATCGCGTCAGAACTGATTGGTTCCTAGCCTTTCAGCGGAGCCGCTGCGTAAGCCTCGTTTTCGAAGGACTTGAGGGCAAATGTGTTAGCTTGTTTGCTACGCGATTTACGTCGATGCCTGATCGTTCTCTTCCGGTAACAATAAAATGGAATCATACACAAAAGTAAACCAAACACGAAGCTTCCAACTGAGATCCCAACAACAACTTCTTTGCTTAATCCCACGAGACCTTCACCTTGCAGTTCTGAAAGAAATAAAAACACAAACAATTAAAATGTATTAAAAAGCTTAAAATGGTAATCCACATTTATAAGCTTAAGACCGAAATGGTAATGGGGAAGGGGTCGTCAGGACTTCCATATACGGATTGATCGTTGTACATTTTAAGGACACCGCTCATTAGATAGTGCAGTTGTTAACAGAACGGCGGACGCTTCTTTGTGAAGAGGATTTAGATAAATTTTTGAACGACTAATAGATTTATACTAAAACAATATAAAATTACTGGTTCTCGATTTGATTGAAATCTCGAGCTCATAATGACCACGGCTGTAAAGTATAGAGCCCGTATGTCTCAGATGTTGTGTTTCCAGCACAATCACCGCCCCTTCTCAAGTGTAAACATTTTCGCTTTTTCGTGCTATACTCTTAACCAAATAGAAGATGGTGATCTTATGTTTTCTAAGAAAATAACGCACTTTTGAGGTCTAGAGGAACTGCTGAACGCGGTCGCGTTCCGCTCTTGCGCCCACTAGCTGCAGTCTTTTTTCTTGGTTTTTAGTCTGCATTACTTCCTTAGAGAACATTCATCACCACATTCTATTTGTTAAATTGCTCAATCATATACCTTCCGAGCAATCAGCTCCATGGAAACCTCTTTCACAAGTGCATAAGTTTGGTCCAGCGCAGGTTCCGTGGGTTGAACAGTTTTTTACGGCCTCGCAGGTTACTGTGTCATGAAAAAAAGCATATTGAAATATTAGATATAAAAATAAGCAACGCAAACCTCAAATTGTTTTAAAAAATTTTTAGTTTTGCAAAGCATGTCATTCTGTTTTTGTGAGCTCGTATTGTTTTTCAGAAACTAAATACTACAAAATAAAACATGTGAAATTTAGAGACGTTGACATGATCTGTGGTAACCCATGGCAACATTAAACCAGCCAAGCTTTAAAATAGCATGAAGTCCATAAACAGATTTAAGAAACTTATCATAGAAAGAAACTATTTCCTGTAATGCAGCAACAATCTCATAAATCCTGGGGAGGTACATTACGTAATACTAGCATATCAAACAAGAAAGACGGTCTTTAACCACATATCCAAACACCGGAAAGAGAGTTGAAAATATGACGCGTAGCGGAGTATTTTTGACGAACTTTATTGTGTTTCTATATGTGATGAAACATTGCCCTGAGTGTTTGATACATCTTTTCAATCGAAACTAAAGCTAAGGAGAGAATGGAGAAATAAACTCGTGCAAATCTACGCTAATTAAGATCAGATATCCAAATACCGTCACGGTCATGATTTCCTTCGTTTGAACTTAATGAATTATTAATGAGTTTGAGAAAATACAAATGAAATACCTTGTGAGCAGTTTAATCCTTTAAAACCACTGTGGCACGAGCAGACATTAGGGCCACTACAGTTACCGCGATATAAACAGTGATTCAGCAATTCACAAGAAACTACAACGGAAAATGAAAATTACAAACTTTATTAAAATGGTTCATTAAGCAAAGAAGTGGGCTGGTCCGGAGGTATTACAAGCTAATCTAGGCGGCCAGACTCACAACTACAAAAGGAGAAGTCACTATAATTACATTCAGAAAGATAAGGAAGGAATTTAGAAGCGATAAAGAAAACACGAGTGAGCGATGTCAGGTGAGGTTAAAGAACCAATAGTTGAAATTTTGAAACTATTACTATTTAGCTAGACCGACTGTTTGCATTTCAATGTAGTCATTTTAACTTACCACTGAGAAAATCAAAGAGAAGCCGTCGAGTAAACTTCTGGGTTTTAGCAAAAAAATTTGTCTATATGGCTGTATAGTAAAAACGTCAATATGCATAACATCTCTTGAGTAGTAACTAAGTAATGATTATTGTACCTTTAGAGCAGTCTGGAGCAGTTTTAAAGCCTTCTTCACAAGTGCATTTGTTTGGACCAGTGCAGATTCCATGATTTGCGCAGTTGTTCAACTCCTCACAAGATACTATTTCAGATGAGAAGGAAAACATTAACAATCAATGCATCAGCTAATTTTGAACGACTTTTTAAAGTTTCTACATAAGCTTCCCTCAGTAACGTTTTAACAAATAAAATGACCTCGCCTTTGGGAAAATCAACTGAGCCCGCGGTACATACCTTCGGAGCAATTAATTCCTTTGAATCCGCTATAGCAAGAACATTCATTGGGTCCGCTACATGCGCCATGATCTGAACAGTGGTTTACCAGTTCACAAGAGACTGCAAGGAAATATTAACATCCAGGCAATACGCTATTAGTATAAAGAAAAAAGAAAAAAATAGGCCAAAGAAAATAAGCGCGCCGATTGGTTTAAAATCATGTTTCTATTTAACAACTGGATTATAAGCTCGAGATTTCTATCGCGTGATAGTTGACGAGGGCGCAGCCCGTGTCAGCTTCTCTTGCACGCATAGAAATCGAGAGCGGATAATCTAATTGTTTTAGTGTAAATCTACTAGTCGTCCAAAACTTTATCTAAATCCTCTTTACAGAGACCTCGAAAACGCAAAAAAAGCGGCCCTCATTTTGTGCATTTTGTTTGCACACTGCTATGCTACTTACTATCTACATCAGAATCAATAGTGAGTAGCATAGCCAATCAGAGAGCAGCATTCGTGGTAGAACGCTAGTAGATTTATACTAAAACTTGATAGAAACGCGGTTCCTGTTTTCTGTTTCTTAAATACAGAAAACTCTCTTTAAATTTAGACAAAATAATAAAAAGAAGAAGCATGTCATTAAATAACCTCGCCGCGTTCGGTCCGTGTACCATTTATAAACGACGGACAAACATTTCTCCTTCCCGATCCCAACGTACTTCTTTTGAGTAACACAACATAACTCTTTTGCTTCTCCATTGTAACACAAAATATCAATGAAATGATGCTATACGAGAATAAGAAAAATTGACCTTTCAGACCTCATTGACAACAATGCCAAACTGCAGGCTATTTAAATCGTGAACAGAATCACTTCATATTGTTTTATAGTATTTATTATTATGCTGTATACAAGTATTTATCAATTTTTGTAAACTGTTCATTAGCTATTGACTTAAGTTAGGTGTCCGCAATTAGCAAATTTATAGCTAAATTCATTGACACATTAATAAAGTTTTCATTCATTCATTCATTCATATTGACACATTTTTGACACATTTTGGCAGTGACGATGTATGGAAAACTACTTGTGCTGTTGGTCGTTGGGTTTTGTTAACATCCATCAAAAATACACTTGCATTGAGCAGAAAAAAATGATTTACCTTGTGAACAGCCAACACTTTTGAATCCGCTATCACAAACGCACATATTTGGGCCAGTGCAAATTCCATGTCCAGAACAATTTCCCACTTCTTCGCAGGAAACTAGTGAAAATAAACGAGCAGAACAAATAATTAGATTTAGAGTAGGACATGCGATTTATGAGTTTCAAAAGCGTAAATCAAACGATGGGAGAAGAAAACAAACCTGATGAACAATCCAGGGATCCTTTATATCCACTTTCACATTCACAAGTATTTACTTTGCTGCACTTTCCATGTCCGGAGCAGTTATTCACCGCCTCACAAGTAACTACAACGAGAGATAAAGTTGAACATTAAATATACTCGAGGAAAAAACAGATCACAGAATGCAATAGCAATAACATAGCTCGAACATGATTGTACGGCAAGAGAGCTAGAGCTTTAGAGCTTTTTAGGGAGCGGGGAGGGCGCAGTGGTGAGAGCGCTCGCTTCCCACCGATGCGGCCCGGGTTCGATTCCGGCCCAGTGCCATATGTGGGTTGAGTTTGTTGTTGGTTCTCGCCTTGCTCCGAGGGTATTCGGTTTCCCTCCCTCCCTAAAAACCAACATCTCCAAATTTCAATTTCACTAGGATAGAGGACCGGCATGAAAACCAGTTAAGGCTGATTTGACCTCCTTTCTAAATATTATATTTATTTTCATCTATTGATTTATTGATTTATCTTTTTTTGTAATGTTTTCTTACTATAAAGAAAGTTATTAAAGAGCTAAGTCGTATGCACTAGTAAAGCAATCTGCACTTTTAGCAAATTATGTAACCAACGCCAACCTGGAAGCCCGTAGTCCAAGCTCGTGCCAAGGGCGGGAAAACATGCAATCAGTGGCACGCGCGGGAAAAAATGTGGCCGGTAGAAAGCGCGGGAAGACATGTAAGCAGTGGCAGGCGAGGGAATGTCTGTACTGAACTAGTGGAAAGCGCAGGAAAACCCGTCCCCAGCGGTCAGCGCACGAAATATGCCGCCAGTTTAAAGCGTGAGAAAACTTGTGCCATCAGGTACCAAGCGCGGGAAAACATCTAACGCGGTGGGGTTTATTTAGTTAAACTATCTGTCAGACTAAAACGATATTCATGCTTGTGGAATTTTGCATCTAGTCATTAAAACACTGGTATCATGAACCTTACCACAGAATACCACATCAACAGTAACTGTCTTGTTTGCTTTGTCTCCATTAGAGTTTTCCTCGGCTATGGCGATGACACTCAGAATAAAGGGTTTTAATGTTCCATTAAAGGAAATAAACCAGCCAGGCGAGTTAGGTGGAACTTTCGTTTCATTCTCGTAAAATGATCGATAACCACTCGGTAAGCCCGAGAAGATAATCGTGAGATTCTCGGAACCATCTAAGTCAGTCGGGTGGCTTTCTACAGTTACGGGTATAATCTTTTCGCTGCTGTTCCAGTGATAACATGGAACACCGACATCGAGAAACGGAATGTCAGCAATGGCTTCGATCTTTATTTCGATTAGGTTACTGGCCATTTTTGTTTCCCTTGGTGTTGCGCCTTGTGCAGTGATATTAAATCTGACGACTCCTGAAAAGTCTTTTTCAGGCGTCATCCAAATATCACCAAACTCCTCATGCTCCAACGTGACGCGATTCCCACTCTGGTTTCCTTTACTGAAGGTAAATCCATGGGGAACTTCATCGATGAAGAGTTTCAAGGTGAAATTTTCATTGTAGCTGCTGTCGTCGAAATCCGGAATAAACGCGGAAAGGTATAACTGAGTGCGCATGTCTTCGCTGGTGTCGCTGTACATTGCGTCAATGATCGGAGTCTCAAACCGCAAAGGAAAATCTACAAATTAAAAAAAAACAGTGTAATTATGTATCAGGCTATAACTATAGGTTTTCAGACCTCTTGACTAAGTATAATTTTAATGGAGGTTTTATTCAAATCGTTCTCCCCCTCTCACTCTCTCTAAAATTCCGTTTTAACAATTACGTTAACCTTTCAAGGTGAGGAAACTTGTAATTTTATTAAATCAGAGGTTATCTGTGCCTGTTAAATAAAGCATACATATCGCAGCCTGTTATGTTTATTTTCAAGCGAACTAAAGTATTTTTTAAATAGGCCCCTTTAGACCAACCTCCCAAATGTCATGTTAATAAAAAAGCAACTCCACTGAAACTGAAACATGTTAAAAGTTAAGAGAGTTAAGCTTCAACATTGCAGTTGTTTTGCTAGCGCTTAAGATACAAACTTTGAAGAGTTAGTTTGACAGATGTTTTTAATAGTGCAAAACTACTTCAATATTTACCGAGTGAGCAGTTAACTCCATAAAATCCGTCTTCACAGACACAGAAATTGAGGACGGAGCAGTTTCCATGACCAGAGCAGTTATTCAATCGTTCACAGGAAGCTGCAACGTCAAGTTGAAGCACTACATCAATTGAATACACAAACACAACATAACAACACCATTTGTTCCAAAACTAAGAGATATACGATTTAATTTAATGACAAAGTAAATTACCAGTATCCTTTGCGTTTCTAAGGCACGTAGAAAGAGTGAGCAAGGCCCCGGGAACTATAAAGAACTTTCAGTCGGCCTTTTGCTTCCGACGAACGCAACACTCCCGAAGTCGACCCAGTCCCTTCTCGTCTTAAACCCTCGCGCTCTATAATTACTAATTTTCCAGAGAAAAACTGATTGCAAGCAGTATGGGAATTAGCCCCAATACGTTCTCTTCAAAAAGAGAGAGAAGAGTGAGCAACATGCAGGACACAAGTTTGCGTCAGGGTTAATGGATAGAAAGTAGACTATATTCTATGCTGTGGGGGAGAGGGAGGGCGCTGTTGAGGAACTGCGCTTAGTCGCTTCATGCTTCAGCCACGAGGCACTAAAATTTCAAAACTTCTTTTCAGGCTACTACTAAACTACTTTTTTATAACACTGTTTCCACCAAGACGTACGTTTAGGAGGTGTAAAGTCCACTTTGATGACTCGATTCAAGTCCATTGGCTGTCTGTTACCCACGTGGTCAATGGCCAAAGCCAAAAGCGAGTACGTCTTCCCAGAGGGGAGGGGTAGGAAGGTTGTGTCGTCTGTTATACCGGAGAGCAGGGGAAGTAGGGATTGTTCTTGAAGCGGATCTGAAAAAAAAGGAACGAGTTTGAGCTCTTGAAAACTCTGTTTATCTGGTGTTAAATGGATTGATATACGTAATGCTATGTAAGGAGAATGTATATGTCGACATCACTACAATACTAAGCTGAAATTGTTGTCTTCTTTCTTTTAATTGTGTTTTCAATAAGGAAAAAAATAAAAATAAAATTTCCATATAAAACCAAGCATGTGTCGTCCAGTTTATTCGGAATCTGCCCAAACAACCAACCTAACAACTCCTCTTTGCAGACACCTCGTTATTACGAACAGTTGTTTGCTGATCTCGATGTGTTAAAAATTCACTCTTTTGAAAGTAACTTTCTCTATGTACGGATGCTTTTTATTTTCTCAAAAGTGTCCGTACGAGAATTAAAACTTACTTGACAATAGAAACGACAAAATGATAATCACTAGGTAACATGGGACATGTTGGGTTTTTTTCTGTTAGCACTCGGGAGCGACCTCGTTCCCAAGTCCATGAGAAAGAGGTTGGCTCTGGAGTCCAGGGTGATCGAGCAGTCCGGGTCCATGCTCTGGCCGAGGTCATTGTGTTGTGCTCTTAGTCAAGATACAGTGCGTCTTTCCTCTCGCAGGTGTATAAATGGGTACTGGTAGACTGTTATCAGGGGAAATCTCCCAAAATACTTCATCTGCGATGGAATAGAATCCCGTCCACTCCAGAATAATTAATCCATTCCCTGGCCTCTTTGCCCAAGGTATTTATGAATCAGTTACTTGTCAGACAATTCGAAAACTGGAAAATTTCCCTCAGCGATACGAAAACCAAGTTATGATGCGTAATGCATAAAGTAGCAAAAATTAGCAACAACCCACTTACCGTTACCCCCTGAGATTTGATACAATAAGTCCACGGACTGGACCCCAGACCCCTCATCTCTTGTCTCGATATCCACGGCCAATTTTCCAACCTTCATGATGTCATTAATGACAGAGATATTGGAGGAGGGGGTCGAACTGTCAATCTAGACGTAAGCATCATGGAAAACAAACAAGTGACATACTATAATAGAGAAAACTAAAATTCATTTCATGGTTATATATACGTGCACTCCACAGAGTACAAACAACGCGCGAAAGGGGTATCCGACGTGTAACGAATATTCAGCAGGATTTGTGCCCAAGGAAACCAGTTTAACAGGTTAGTTGCAGTCTTCTTTGTTTTGCTGAGCGCGCACAGCACAAGACAATGTTCAAAGTTTGTTTTTCAACGAATAAAATTATTGGATAATAAATGTTTAGACATTTTAGTATGTAGTATCGCATTACATTTTTACCCGTCATTTGTATTTTAACTCACGCAATATGACAAGAATACAACATCATAAGAATACTGCAAGACTCACAAAAATATCCAACAGTTAATAAGAATACTACGCACTATAATTTCTAGATTTCAAGTATATATAGAGAGAGTTTTTCGATCACTCTGTCCTGTCACTTTCAAGTCAACATATGAAAACACAATTATGAGAATTCCAACTGGCAAGCGGTTGATATATTTACATTAACGTAACCGAGCTGAACTCGGGACTTCGTCGTCGTTTTCGTGATACATATGAAGGCCTTTTCATTGCACAATGAAGGCCGATTCATTGCACAACGCGAACAAAGTAATTGAATACGCTAGTTGAAAGTCTCCGCCATCTTGAATGAGCGCTTATGTCACAAGGCGTCAGAAGCCGGGGATATTTATCTTCAAGCCAGGCTACAACCTAATGCTGTGTCCAATGATCAATGGAAAAAACGAAACTTACAGATAATCCATCACAATTAACCTTGTTATTACTTACTTGTTACCTTTTGCGCTTCATTCTTCCTGACTTAAATTTATAATCACAAATATCCCTTTTTGGCATCCCCGACTTCCCTTCTTAGCCCCCCAAGCTGCTTTCACCTCTATCTAACTCCTTACCGTGTTAAAGATTGGAGGAGTGTCGATCGGCTCGTTCTTGTCGAAATAGATGCTGGCCTTGGCATCAATCCTTGCTAAAGGTGGCAAGTTCTTCTTGAGGCGAATAGAGAAAGTCACGTATCCTTGCCCTGTCGTGCCGTTGTTTGGTGGAAGAAAGCCAGTTCGTGGATCATCAGGTGCCTCACCTGTCATTGGAAAATATTGGAGAGGTGTTACTTTCTCTGATATCATTTTGAAAAATATTTAATAATCAGCTAATTCTTAGCTATTAGTACAGCGGTTTTCACTTAAGTGTCGAAAGTAACTCGCATTTGCAATATTTTAGCTTTGCATTTAAAATTTCCTCGCCACTTTTTCATCCAATCGGAATTAAAACCAAAACCAATCGTGGATCGCTCGTACAAGTTTTCCCGCGCTTTGAATCACCTACATGTATTTGCCTGGAGTTTTGATTGCTTCGATGAATTGTCTGAGTGCATTTTGAGTAATTACTAATAGGGTCTCGATTTTACGATTCTGAATTGAAAACTACTCTATCAACTAGAGGTTAACCGCCGTCGCGAGTTAGCGAAGCTCAATTTTCGAGTATAAGTCCTTCGTCAGAGCAAAAAACATTAGCCGTTTTGTCAGAGCCGGCTTTTGATCTGACGAGGGCTGACGCTCGAAAAGCTAGCTTCACCAGCTCATTCACCTTTATCATTAACTTCAAGTTAATAAATAGCTAACTATTTCAATTCCCCGCCGAAGCAGCCCAATAGTTTTTTTAGAAGCTAATAACTTTGGACGCGACAAAGTTCTTGGTTGTAGCTATAACATCACACCTGTCTGAGGATCAAGGCTCTGAAATTCCCAGCGAGCTTCACGGGTCATGATGTCTATCCCGGCAATGACTCGTAGGTAAATGTTCTTCTCCGACACAAGGTCGATTGTTTCCTAACAAATAAACAAAACAAATTAACAAGAAATATCCATGGTGAACAATATGTAACGGAAAATGAAACTATGTTACACTCGGAGAGTGTGACGACAGATCTCTCTTTGAGGCGTATCGTATTCGATCTTGTCTAGCAATGTTCTAACCTGACTCGTAAAAATAAACCACTACAATAAATGTTAATAGCCTAACGTGATGTGGCAGTTTTAGATTCACTCTCGAGAGTGCGTATAAGTCCTGGACCAATTTGCTTTGTTTTCGAAGGCGTTTTTTGATTGGTTAAAAGAAAACTCACGCCATCGACTTAACCAATCGGATTCAAAACCAAAACCAGTCTCGGCTTAAACGTCTTAGTTATCATACATTTTGAAGGATTTGATTCGAGTTTACAATTGTTTACATTGCTTTCAGTTTACTTGTCATGATTATACATTGTAATCGCGTTAGGTATTTCTCATCTCCAACGAACGAGTTCTGCTCTACTTCAATAAAGATTGTATACAGGGCCTCACCAGTATAATTGGTAATCTAACTTTATTGCTTATGGAGCTGTAGCCCCTCAGGGGGGGACGCCCATGTAAAAAGGACGGGGGTGCTCGTCATACCTTTCATGGGCTAAAAAGGCGGTTTTGGTACATTGTACATCTTAGGGCGTTTCAGGCCCAAAAGGTCCACAGCGGGAGCTTTTGCGTTGAAAAAATATGACAGGAGATAAATTGTTGTTTAAGAATTGGAACCTGTAAGGGGTGAAAAAATTTCAAGAAACGCTCACAAAAACCTCTTGGTGGCTCTTTTCAAACTTCTCCAAGATGAACCCCGTCCTTTTAATATCGGAGTCCCCTCCGGGGGGGAGGGGGGCGTAGCTTCAATCTACAAGTTTCCTTACCTGAAGAAAAGCCCTTGAATTCGGCAGCTTTTTAATAAAGTTTCCAAATCCAAAACCCGTAATCCTAAACGTGCGGATGTCCAAGTCTTGGTCCAGTGTATGTAGAATGATCACGTGCTGTGCAGGAGCGGTGGCATTAGGATCGTTCTCAAACCTGATCTTGTAGTTCAGCGGTGTCCTCAACGAAATAAAGCGCGCGTCTCCGTATCCTGGAGGACCAATCATGTCGTTCTATACGAGGGGTAAGACAATGAAAGTCAAACTACCCAACACAGGTGAATATAGGCGTACTTTCCGTACATTTGTCCTTTAAAAATTTAAAGATTAAATATTCTATGAATGTTGAACACTATAGAATTTGTAACTGAGTTATTCTACATTGCATTCCGATGAAAAGAAAATACATTAACTATCAACAAGGGAATACTATCTTGATGTACTACCAAATTCTCATAACAAGCATCGCAAGAATTGTGTAACAGTCGGTAAGCAGAATTAACATTTTGATCAGCATCTCACCGGATCCAAGGAGCGCACCCACTCGATGGTGATATTGATGAGATCCTCTGCCTTTTTCGTTGCATCTGGCAAAAAAGTGTTTTTAATGGTCTTGTCATTAAAATCGGAAATAGCCTGCCCACATCCTCCTGAAAATGACAGAAAATAAATCTTTTTTATTAATATTAGGACTTGAGGTCACGCTGAAGAGAAACAAGTATTAACGTGTACCTTCATCGTAGCAATAGAAAAATGTTTAAACTTGAAACCTGACGAATTCTTCTCGTGACTTCTGTTTAAACCAACAACCAAGAGACGTGATCAGATCGCGTTACCAGTCTAAGTACAAGTTGATGTTTTCGGGAGGGCGTGTGCAGTGTTAGTCAATTAATAACAATAATAATAATAACAATGATAACGATATAACGATAACGATAATGATAATGGTAGTGATAAAAATATTTTTTTTAGGTAGGTCATCACATGATGCGTCGCAATACAATGGAAAACAAGTTACGATTGGAAAGAGAATTGACTGGAAACAGTGTATTGAAAGGCCATAGGAACATCGACAATTACTTTTAAATCAATCAATCATTTTATTTCTTAATCAGTTATTTCTTGATCATTTTATTTCTTAAAGCATAATAAAAGCTTTGAGACAAACACAAAAAGGATCATCAAGAATGAAAGCTAGCAAAAGAATAAACTTTCCCTCGTCTGAATGTTTGGTCTAAGTAGTGAAAATAAAGCGCATAGTTACCTGATTTACTTGAAGAACCACCGAGCGGAGGAAGGGCTGAGGAAATTGCACCGTTGACACCATCTTCCAATGCCTTTCGCCAACTAACCCGACCATTATCAATCTTTTGCTGAATCAAAGACCCTCCGAAGCTAGTGGCAAATCCGACGGCCACTTCTGCAAGTACAAACATTAAAATATACAGGTTATAGTACGACAAAACAAGAATCATCCATACTGACTGACAGACTGACCCACCGACTGATCGACTGCCTGTCTACCTGCCTGCATGACTGCCTGACTGACTGACCGACTGACCGACTGACTGTCTGACTTACTGGCTGGCTGGCTGACTGACTGACTGACTGACTGACTGACTGACTGACTGACTATTAACTCCTCAAATTGAATTGAATTTTCCCGGTGCTTAAAGTTGGGCGGATAATTCAGTCATTTTCAGTATTGGGTTGAGTGTATGGGCATGGTCATTTTGATTATGAGACTGTATCTGCGATTGAATACTGAGTTATGAAGTCCTCGTGACTACTAATAAAGCTGAAAGCTCCCTGATACTTACTAGCAGATTTGAAAAATCCCGAGACAGCACCTGTTACTGCACTTGATATAAGTCCTGCAGAAAGTAAACAATACAACAGTTTTGTTTTGCTAAAATTAACGTGCAGACCTTCGTACAGTTGTTCGTTTAATGCAGTCGACATGAGGAAAAAAGAGAGCTTCGACTTTCAATACATTTATCTCTTCTAAAGTCAAAACCTGTGACATGTTTTCCGCCTGTTGTTTCAAGCCGTCGAAAACTACAGCACTGAAAACTGTTGCCGGTGAAAATTTAATAATACTTTTCGGTGACATCGGATATTTCCAACCAATCACAATACACCAAATAAAATTTCAGAACTAAACGAACTACACTCGTGTGGAATATCTTCAGGTCGAGGTCAGTCTGTTTGACAGAAATAAGGATATTGCAGGAAATTTCCTTTTTCAGAACATTTTTTTGAACCCATTTTCGTGACCACATAATGTTTCAACTTCACTGAATTTATATTCGTCTTGTTTTCGCATAAACTCTTTTCCAGCGGCGTAAAAAGGGTAACTAACCGTCTTCGTTGGTGCAGATTGCCATTAACACGTTAACCCTACCCTAATTTTCCACAAGCTAAGCAGAAACCTTGTCTACTGTCCTGATTTACTGCGAGACTGATCAAGTCATTGAACTGATGCGGCCGGATTTATGGCCAAATGCGAGCGCCGCAAATTCCTCGTCGGCGGTGTATCAGGCTTGTATGGTTTCGACTCGAGTATTGAGGCTCGACGGTTTCACGTTGTAATACTTACCATAGCTCATCTGAAAATGCTTGATATGCAGCCGACAACCCGCAGATAATTCTGAGTTTCATGTCATGTGTAGGGGTAAGAGAGGATAAAGGGTGAGAGTTATTCCCCTTTATTAACCTTATTCTCAACGGAATCCCTCCCAAGCTATTTTTAGGTATAGTATCTAGTCTTTCTACGGATTATTTCACTATGCGCGTTGTATAGATATTTTCGTAAAGGATGAAAATGTATCCAAAGCCACTTGGTTTGTCCAGATGAATAAAATTCGCATCACAAGATTGGCTATTTCTGGACCCTCCTGAGATGTCTGAAGTCAAGAGTGATTTAAAAATAACTTAAGGGATTACCTTAGATGAACTATTTTAGCCTTCATCCTCTCCTGGTAGAGGTTGAATGGCCAGGGCCCAGGATTACACTTTTAACCACCAACCACAGGCAAACACTGGACAACAAAAATGCGGTGGTCACGAGAAACGTCTTTCTCTTTGCTGGGCTCCAGACGTTTCCTATGCTGCTTGTTGGGAAAAATAAACTCTTTTTCCCCATTGTTAACAGTTGCTTTTTTCAAAACCTACACAGCTTTTCTTTTTTTATTATTATTTCATTTCAATAGTGTAATGTTAACTATCTTTTTTTTTCCTTATTAAAACACAGACCAAAAAATTATTTATAAGCACCCTACTACACAGATGAAAGAAGAGTGAAGAATTTATGGATTATATGTTTAACTTACATACCTCCAAAGGTAATTTTTTGATTAGCTATTCTCTGACTTGCGATGTAAGCGGCGACATTGGTGCCTGCGCCAAGGACAGCTCCCAGAGGACCCCCAGCAACGTTAACAAAGGAAACACAACGCCCTCGGGGGTCCTCGAGCATCACGGGATTGTTGGCTGCGTATGAGTAAAGATTGATGCTTTTCCCTGAAAAGCCTGACAACAAAGAGGAAAATGAGTAATGACTGTCATGTCATAAGCAAGGCCGCTGTTTTCTTTTTTCTGTTTTCTATCAGTATTGAAAATCGTCGTTACATGACTGTTCACTGAACGTAAAAAAACTGAATTTAAGCATTGTTTTGAAAATCAGAGGGCTTATAATACTTTTTGAACGCGCTTTTACCGAGAGGGTCAAAGCTAAGAAATCTTCCAAGCTGTGCATCATAGTGTCTGGATCTCATCCAGTAAATATCCCTCAGTTCACGGTCTGCAGTCACTCCCCATTGACCAATAAACGTGAAATCCTGTGGCAACGCTTCGTCAAATTCCAGCATTCTGCCAAAGGGATCATAACTGTAGCGATTGACACGATCACCACTGGGACCCAGTACTCCTACGACAGATCTGGCCGGGAGAGAAAAACCATAGGTTAAAAAACTGGATATTTGACGTGGTCATTTGCTATTAATATTTGAGCCTTCTTTCAAAATGACAAACGAACATTAAACTGTTAACATCAATTCAAATGTCACTGCGTTATATGTAATTTTTTGGAGATTACACGAAACCTAAATATGATGGAAAAAAATGTTGGAAAAAAATATCAAAGAGACAGAAAGCAGAAGTTCAGGCAGGGGACTCGGTTGGTCAGGACTGATTAAGACAGATCATTTGCGGGCCTGCACAAAACCGCCCGCTAGAGCAAGTCTATAGCAAGTTCCTAGCCATGCCTCAGTGTTGAAACAGAATATATTAGTCGGAACATACTCTTTAAGCCTTGTAGAAGAGATATTTATCACTAAGTCATACGAGTCAGCTATATTTAACTTACCCCAGACCGTCAAACTCGTAATAAAACAAATTTCCATTCCTGTCAACCAACGCAACTAAACCAAGTTCTTCACAGTGGACAAAGTATGTTACATTTCCACCAGAGATCTACCGGAGGAAAATTTTTTTTTTTGTTAATTAATTTTCAAACACAATATACATAGGAAAAAACTAAACAAAATAAAAAGAGAAAAATGGTAATATTTCAGCCCAATACTTACAGTACAATATGATAGTTAAGCCTACTTACATCGGAGGAACAAATACTGACTGAATTGAACAAGAGCCGAATTCTCAGAACAAACACTCAAAATCAAACACTAAAGGTCTGTTCACACTAAGGGACAGGTAGTAAGGACAAAATTATGTACTGTTCACACAAGACTACCTAGAATGCAACAGAGACACATTGTGGCGACAGGTCCACGTGTATACTAATCTTCAACTAGCACAACGCTAGGTGCTGCTGCAACATGTCCCCTCGTGTGTGAAGAGTGCACGATTTTGTCCTTGCTACAAGTCGCAACGACATGCCCCTTTGTGCTAACATGCCCCTTTGTCGCTGAGATCCGAGTGGTTTAAGTCATTTTTTATCACGTGAGGTTATTTTGTTGTCATGTTTAACAGTGAACCACTGAAAATGTTTTACCTGACCAACAACATCAGCTCCTGGATTCCCAAATGGATCGATGATGTACTGGACTTCTGACTGACCGCATGTCTTCTTGTACAAGTTTCCCAAACCATCGTAAACAAAGTTACATCTGTAAGAGAAAATCCCATTTTATTGCCAGGTAGTATAAATTTATCAAGGCGCTTAGTTCGTAACTATCTCGTGTACTATACAAACTATATATCGTGTGCTACACGTGTTCATATACCTCACAGCACGTTGTGGAAATTTTAGTATTGCTACTTCGGCCACCTGAATGGGGTGCTTTTCATCGTTGGTAACGCCCTGCCTAAGCATTTTGTCACGCAGTGCCAATATATATTTCTGGGTAGAGAGAGGCACTGTGAGAGTGAAGTGACTTCCCAACTCCGCCCAGGGTCGAACCCAGACCTTTCGACGAAATAACCATTAGGTTAACGTGTCTTTCTATGATAGAGCGGTTTTCAGTTGAGTGTCGTAAAACCAAACTAAGTAATCACTCTAGCTAATCACAAAGGACACAGATAATCCAATGAATCAATCAATACTCGAAGTAAATACATGTAATTGACGCGGAGCGCGGGAAAACGCGTGCGAGCGAATCACGATTGGTTTTGGTTTTAACTCTGATTGGATGAAATAGTGGTGCGAGATTTTGGGGCAATCATGTAGCGTAGTAATGCAAAACCAATTACTTTTCAACACTCAAGTGAAAATTGCTCTACTTCTTAGCAAGTGAAAACAAGTAAAAATGGGTGATATAAAGTCTACATTAGGTTACTAGCCAAAAAATTGGCAGCAAGAGCTTCATATATC